>NC_053119.1:31276404-31383904 GCF_010015445.1 Perca fluviatilis
ATTATTTACATGGAGTCTGGTGGGTTTAGTGACACAAGCCTCAGCAATTCAACATATTTTCACATGTAAATCGGTAACCTATGTGTTTATTTCACCAACACTAGAGTTGTGATGGTTGGAAAAGTGTAGAGAAGACCAAAAACGGCTTTTTATAGTTTTATTTTGTTTCTGTCGACTTTTAATGTAGTGTGTTTTAGAATGCTTAAATGACTGTTTATTTACATGGAGTTTGGTGGGTTTAGCATGCTTAAATTACTGATTATTTACATGGAGTCTGGTGGGTTTTGTGTGTGTGTGTATGTATGTGCGTGTGTTTGTGTGTATGTGTGTGTGTATGTATGTGTTTGTGTGTATGTGTCTGTGTGTGTGTATTTGCGTGTGTGTGTGTGTGTGTGAGAAAGAGTCATTGTGTGTGTGTGTGTGTGTGTGTGTGTGTGTGTGAAAAAGGTATGAAGTAGCTAGCGCTAAACACACCAGACTCCATTCAAAAAATAGTACTTTTAGCATGTATAGAGCCAACATATATTTTCACATGTAAATCGGTAAACTATCTGTTTATTTCAACCAAGATTAGAGTTGTGATGGTTGGAAAAGTGTCGAGAAGACCAATAACGACTTTTCATAGCTTTATTTGGTGTCTCTTGACTTTTACTGTAGTGTGTTTCACGATGCTTAAATGACTGTTTATTTACATGGAGTCTGGTGGGTTTAGGATGCTTAAATTACTGATTATTTAGATGGAGGCTGGTAGGTTTTGTGTGAGTGTGTGTGTATGTGTGTGTATATGTGTGTGTTTGTGTGTATGTGTCTGTGTGTGTGTGTGTGTGTGTGTGTGAGAAAGAGTGTGTGTGTGTGTGTGTGTGTCTGTGTGTGTGTGTGTGTGTGTGTGAAAAAGGTATGAAGTAGCTAGCGCTAAACACACCAGACTCCATTCAAAAAATAGTGCTTTTAGCGTGAATAGACCCAACATATTTTCACATGTAAATCGGTAACCTATGTGTTTGTTTCACCAACACTAGAGTTGTGATGGTTGGAAAAGTGTAGAGAAGACCAAAAACGGCTTTTTATAGTTTTATTTTGTTTCTGTCGACTTTTAATGTAGTGTGTTTTAGAATGCTTAAATGACTGTTTATTTACATGGCGTTTGGTGGGTTTAGCATGCTTAAATGACTGATTATTTACATGGAGTCTGGTGGGTTTTGTGTGTGTGTGTATGTATGTGCGTGTGTGTGTGTGTGTGTATGTGTTTGTGTGTATGTGTCTGTGTGTGTGTGTGTATTTGCGTGTGTGTGTGTGTGTGTGAGAAAGAGTCTGTGTGTGTGTGTGTATGTATGTGTTTGTGTGTATGTGTCTGTGTGTGTGTATTTGCGTGTGTGTGTGTGTGTGTGTGTGTGTGAGAAAGAGTCTGTGTGTGTGTGTGTGTGTGTGTCATATGAGTCTGATGGATTTAGGATGCTTAAAGTCCATGTTGCAAGTTAAATTTTCCAACGAATTTGTGGTAATTGCTTGTTGGTAATAAACATTTAAACTGTTATTCATGTATTTGATGTTGTTAGGTATCACAAAACAGAATATAAACGAAAAAAAGTAGGTACTATTTTACAGCGGTTTGTCTTTCCCCCACAATGCATTGCATGACGTCACGTTGGGGAGACGACAGGCGAAAGCCCCGTCTCGGTTCACTGTCCCGGTTTCTGCCACTGGTCTGGCAAAATATGGCTTTTGGTCTCGATCGAGTCAATGTGTCTTTATTATGTGTATAATAATATTGGGGGGAAGTAAAAGGCAGCTTGGACGGGGATGTTATTCGGCTTTTCACAAGTTTAAACAGCTAGCTAACGATACGCCGACGTTTACTAACGTTAAGCGCAACAGCTTTAGCTTAGATTGCTACACTGTAAAAACGAGAACTTGAAATTGCTCATCTTACTTTGATTTTCAATTAAACAGAACAAAAACACATAATTGCATTATAAACTTTGTTAAAGTAGTTACTTCAACTCACTGTATTAAGTGTATTGTGATAAGTTGGTCTCACTTCAAAATGTATGGTGGCGCCACTTTGAATTTGTAGTTAGACTCAAATTGAGGCCAGGTCAATTACTCTTTTCATGCTCCACGCTAAAACAGGGTTTCCTGGGCAGTTCTGCAGGGGTTTTCAGTTGCCTACCTTTTGGCCTGCTCTATGCCTTGAACTCCGATTTGCGTACTGCAGTCAGGTGGTTCATTGGCTGGTCAATTCCCACGATGCAAGGCAGTAAATGGTTGTGTCAAACTTTGCTGAAAAGTTTGCAGTTTGTTCGGAAATACAAATGTAACTTTATGAATTCCGTTTATTAAACGTGTCTGTTTAGAATGTAGTGTTTTGTTGCCTGGTAATTGTCATTGTTGTGCTGGTTTACATTTGTAACCATGAGGTAGTAGTACTGTTACGTTTGATAAGAAGAGCTGGAGTTTTGCAGTGTTAGATTTTGAGCAGTAATAGGCTTCCTTCAGCCAGTATTCTGTGGTAGCGTCACTTCACTAGTGGCCCTTTTATCTCAAGTGATGCAAGATCAGCAGCTTTAGATGGGCCCCTATTTTGCACGGGGCTTTTTAGAAGTCGAAACTTTGTTTTTACACACAAAAGTTAATTATCTGAACAAAAGATAATTAGTTGACATGACTGTTTTTGAATTATTTAGTATGTGAAAATTAAGATTTTAAGTTTTTATATCTATGAAAGATAAATTATTTAAACAAAACATTATTAGTTGGCACAGCATATGAAAGTTAATTATTTGAACAAAACATTATTAGTTGGCTGAACTATTTTCAAAACGTAGGAGTTTGAGTTGGCCTCAAAACTCAAAAATCTAGTGCAGTAAGTTGCCTTGAAATTTTGAGTTTTCACAACATTTTCGTTTTACAGTGTAGTTAAATACCAGTATTACAACTGCCTTCAGAGCTGCGTCCAACGTTGTCAACACAAGACATGTGGCGTTAGTGCTCCTTTTGTATCATACTTTTATTGAATGAAATATTAAGCTTCGCTCCTACGAAATAGGTGTTTTTTTTGTAACATTACACACAAAGTTAGCCTGTAGCTACGTATGCTAGCGGGATTAGCTAACGTTGCGTAGCCAGCCAGCAACTTCGGCAATCGGCAGTAGTTTCGGTGAGCTAACCGCGACAGTATGTTGCCCACAATCAACCTCTGCTGTTAAAAGCAGTCAATCTGCAGTGATGTTTTGAAATGGAGACACATGGATGTGTTAGCTGTCGAGGTTAGCTCGCCTAAGCTGCTTGCTGGCTATGCAACGTTAGCTAATGTCCGCTAGCATACGTACAGGCTAACTATAGCTAGTTAGCTTTGTGTGTAACTAACTAACTAACAAAAACCATCTCGTAGGAGCGAAGTTTAACGTTTCATTCAATAAAGGTATGGTACAAAAGGAGCACTAACGCCACAAGTCTTATGTTGACAACGTGGACGCAGATATAGGAAACTCCGAAGGCAGTTGTAATATTTACCTAGCGTTAGCCGGCTAGGCTAACGCTGTTGCGTTAGCGAAGCGTCGGCGTAGCGTTAGCTAGCTGTCTAAACTTGTGAAAAGCTGAACAACATCCCCATCCAAGTAATAAATAAACACCAGGCAAATATGTTGTTACTGGAGCTAGTAGGCTACCATCAAAACGTGAGATATCTAATCATGATATCAATCATATCTATATGTTTACAACCATCGGGGGAGGTGGGACTGGCAAGTTAGCACATAGCTAGCATGATGCCTTGTATTTTCTAGATCTAGATAAGTTTACCGGTACTTATCTGAACTAACGACATGATCACTGTCACTAGATATAAATAAAACGTTGAATTTCACTTGGTGCTATTCACGGACAGTAAAAAACCCTCTTCCTCATCCCAGTCAGTCACCATAGTTCTAGTACCAGGCTGATACACGTCTCCCCAACGTGACGTCATCACCGAATTGCGGAAATAAAAAACACTAATATCAAAAACGACAAAAACCTGCCAAAAACTGTCCTTTTACACTATTTGGAGACATTTTTAACAATGATATACAAATATTGAATGCTATATGTGCCTATTAATCAACAGTGGTGGTTAACTTGCAACATGGGCTTTAAAGTACTGATTATTTACATGGAGTCTGGTGGGTTTTGATTGCTTAAATTACTGATTATTTACATGGAGTCTGGTGGGTTCAGGATTCTTAAAGTACTTATTATTTACATGGGGTCTGGTGGGTTACAATGCTAAAATGATTGTTTATTTACATGGAGTCTGGTGGGTTATAGCGAACGAAGCCTTACCAATACAATATATATAAATTATAATACCCTAGTTTTGCTTCAATTTTAAATACATACAGTATTGTTTTAACAGTGAAGTGTTAAGTGTCTTAATCCTTCAGAGATAGACCTTTTAAAACCTATTTAAGACCTGTTTACCAGAAACAGCTATTAAGTAGCTAGCGCTAAACACACCAGACTCCATTAAAAAAAATAGTGCTTATAGCGTGAATAGAGCCAACATATTTTCACATGTAAATCGGTAAACTATGTGTTTATTTCACCAACACTAGAGTTGTGATGGTTGGAAAAGTGGAGAGAAGATCAAAAACGGCTTTTTATAGTTTTATGTTGTTTCTGTCGACTTTTAATGTAGTGTGTTTTAGAATGCTTAAATGACTGTTTATTTACATGGAGTTTGGTGGGTTTAGCATGCTTAAATTACTGATTATTTACAGGGAGTCTGGTGGGTTTTGTGTGTGTGTGTGTGTGTGTGTATGTATGTGCGTGTGTGTGTGTGTTTGTGTGTATGTACGTGTGTATGTGTGTGTGTGTGTGTATGTGTGTGTGTGTGTGTATGCATGTATGTGTGTGTGTGTTAGAGGGAGTGAGATGTATGTTTGACAGGATGTCGGTGTTGTGTGTATGTGTGTGTGTGTGTGTGTGTGTGTGTGGGTGTGTGTCTGTGTGTGTGTGTGTGTGTGTGTGAGAGAAGAGAGTCTGTGTGTGTGTGTGTGTGTCTGTGTGTGTGTGTGTGTGTGTGTGTGGTGTTGTGTGAAAAGGTATGAAGTAGCTAGCGCTAAACACACCAGACTCCATCAAAAAATAGTACTTTTAGCATGTATAGAGCCAACATACATTTTCACATGTAAATCGGTAAACTATGTGTTTATTTCAACCAAGATTAGAGTTGTGATGGTTGGAAAAGTGTAGAGAAGACCAATAACGACTTTTCATAGCTTTATTTGGTGTCTGTTGACTCTTACTGTAGTGTGTTTCACGATGCTTAAATGACTGTTTATTTACATGGAGTCTGGTGGGTTTAGGATGTTTAAATTACTGATTATTTAGATGGAGTCTGGTAGGTTTTGTGTGTGTGTGTGTATGTGTGTGTTTGTGTGTATGTGTCTGTGTGTATTTGTGTGTGTGTGTCTGTGTGTGTGTGTGAGAAAGAGTCTGTGTGTGTCTGTGTTTGTGTGTGTGTGTGTGTGTGAAAAAGGTATGAAGTAGCTAGCGCTAAACACACCAGACTCCATTAACAAAAATAGTACTTTTAGCATGTATAGAGCCAACATATCTTTTCACATGTAAATCGGTAAACTATGTGTTTATTTCAACCAAGATTAGAGTTGTGATGGTTGGAAAAGTGTAGAGAAGACCAATAACGACTTTTCATAGCTTTATTTGGTGTCTGTTGACTTTTACTGTAGTGTGTTTCACGATGCTTAAATGACTGTTTATTTACATGGAGTTTGGTGGGTTTAGCATGCTTAAATGACTGATTATTTACATGGAGTCTGGTGGGTTTTGTGTGTGTGTGTATGTATGTGCGTGTGTGTGTGTGTATGTATGTGTTTGTGTGTATGTGTCTGTGTGTGTGTGTGTATTTGCGTGTGTGTGTGTGTGTGAGAAAGAGTCTGTGTGTGTGTGTGTGTATGTATGTGTTTGTGTGTATGTGTCTGTGTGTGTGTATTTGCGTGTGTGTGTGTGTGTGTGTGTGTGTGAGAAAGAGTCTGTGTGTGTGTGTGTGTGTGTGTGTGTCATATGAGTCTGATGGATTTAGGATGCTTAAAGTCCATGTTGCAAGTTAAATTTTCCAACGAATTTGTGGTAATTGCTTGTTGGTAATAAACATTTAAACTGTTATTCATGTATTTGATGTTGTTAGGTATCACAAAACAGAATATAACACGAAAAAGTAGGTACTATTTTACAGCGGTTTGTCTTTCCCCCACAATGCATTGCATGACGTCACGTTGGGGAGACGACAGGCGAAAGCCCCGTCTCGGTTCACTGTCCCGGTTTCTGCCACTGGTCTGGCAAAATATGGCTTTTGGTCTCGATCGAGTCAATGTGTCTTTATTATGTGTATAATAATATTGGGGGGAAGTAAAAGGCAGCTTGGACGGGGATGTTATTCGGCTTTTCACAAGTTTAAACAGCTAGCTAACGATACGCCGACGTTTGCTAACGTTAGCGCAACAGCTTTAGCTTAGATTGCTAGTTAAATACCAGTATTACAACTGCCTTCAGAGCTGCGTCAACGTTGTCAACACAAGACATGTGGCGTTAGTGCTCCTTTTGTATCATACTTTTATTGAATGAAATATTAAGCTTCGCTCCTACGAAATAGGTGTTTTTTTTGTAACATTACACACAAAGTTAGCCTGTAGCTACGTATGCTAGCGGGATTAGCTAACGTTGCGTAGCCAGCCAGCAACTTCGGCAATCGGCAGTAGTTTCGGTGAGCTAACCGCGACAGTATGTTGCCCACAATCAACCTCTGCTGTTAAAAGCAGTCAATCTGCAGTGATGTTTTGAAATGGAGACACATGGATGTGTTAGCTGTCGAGGTTAGCTCGCCTAAGCTGCTTGCTGGCTATGCAACGTTAGCTAATGTCCGCTAGCACGCGTTACAGGCTAACTATAGCTAGTTAGCTTTGTGTGTAACTAACTAACTAACAAAACCATCTCGTAGGAGCCGAAGTTTAACGTTTCATTCAATAAAGGTATGGTACAAAGGGCACTAACGCATACAAGTCTTATGTTGACAACGTGGACGCAGATATAGGAAACTCGAAGGCAGTTGTAATATTTACCTAAGCGTTAGCCGGCTAAGCTAACGCTGTTATGCGCGATCATCTAGCGTTAGCTAGCTGTCTAAACTTGTGAAAAGCTGAACAACATCCCCATCCAAGTAATAAATAAACACCAGGCAAATATGTTGTTACTGGAGCTAGTAGGCTACCATCAAAACGTGAGATATCTAATCATGATATCAATCATATCTATATGTTTACAACCATCGGGGGAGGTGGGACTGGCAAGTTAGCACATAGCTAGCATGATGCCTTGTATTTTCTAGATCTAGATAAGTTTACCGGTACTTATCTGAACTAACGACATGATCACTGTCACTAGATATAAATAAAACGTTGAATTTCACTTGGTGCTATTCACGGACAGTAAAAAACCCTCTTCCTCATCCCAGTCAGTCACCATAGTTCTAGTACCAGGCTGATACACGTCTCCCCAACGTGACGTCATCCGACCACGGGGAATAAAAAACACTAATATCAAAAACGACAAAAACCTGCCAAAACTGTCCTTTTACACTATTTGGAGACATTTTTAACAATGATATACAAATATTGAATGCTATATGTACCTATTAATCAACAGTGGTGGTTAACTTGCAACATGGGCTTTAAAGTACTGATTATTTACATGGAGTCTGGTGGGTTTTGATTGCTTAAATTACTGATTATTTACATGGAGTCTGGTGGGTTCAGGATTCTTAAAGTACTTATTATTTACATGGGGTCTGGTGGGTTACAATGCTAAAATGATTGTTTATTTACATGGAGTCTGGTGGGTTATAGCGACGCGAGCCTTACCAATACAATATATATAAATTATAATACCCTAGTTTTGCTTCAATTTTAAATACATACAGTATTGTTTTAACAGTGAAGTGTTAAGTGTCTTAATCCTTCAGAGATAGACCTTTTTAAAACCTATTTAAGACCTGTTTACCAGAAACAGCTATTAAGTAGCTAGCGCTAAACACACCAGACTCCATTAAAAAAATAGTGCTTATAGCGTGAATAGAGCCAACATATTTTCACATGTAAATCGGTAAACTATGTGTTTATTTCACCAACACTAGAGTTGTGATGGTTGGAAAAGTGGAGAGAAGATCAAAAACGGCTTTTTATAGTTTTATGTTGTTTCTGTCGACTTTTAATGTAGTGTGTTTTAGAATGCTTAAATGACTGTTTATTTACATGGAGTTTGGTGGGTTTAGCATGCTTAAATTACTGATTATTTACAGGGAGTCTGGTGGGTTTTGTGTGTGTGTGTGTGTGTGTATGTATGTGCGTGTGTGTGTTTGTGTGTATGTACGTGTGTATGTGTGTGTGTGTGTGTATGTGTGTGTGTGTGTGTATGCATGTATGTGTGTGTGTGTTAGAGGAGTGAGATGTATGTTTGACAGGATGTCGTGTGTGTGTGTATGTGTGTGTGTGTGTGTGTGTGTGTGTGGGTGTGTGTCTGTGTGTGTGTGTGTGTGTGTGTGTGTGTGAGAGAAAGAGTCTGTGTGTGTGTGTGTGTGTCTGTGTGTGTGTGTGTGTGTGTGTGTGTGTGTTGAAAAAGGTATGAAGTAGCTAGCGCTAAACACACCAGACTCCATTCAAAAAATAGCACTTTTAGCATGTATAGAGCCAACATACATTTTCACATGTAAATCGGTAAACTATGTGTTTATTTCAACCAAGATTAGAGTTGTGATGGTTGGAAAAGTGTAGAGAAGACCAATAACGACTTTTCATAGCTTTATTTGGTGTCTGTTGACTCTTACTGTAGTGTGTTTCACGATGCTTAAATGACTGTTTATTTACATGGAGTCTGGTGGGTTTAGGATGTTTAAATTACTGATTATTTAGATGGAGTCTGGTAGGTTTTGTGTGTGTGTGTGTATGTGTGTGTGTATGTGTGTGTTTGTGTGTATGTGTCTGTGTGTATTTGTGTGTGTGTGTCTGTGTGTGTGTGTGAGAAAGAGTCTGTGTGTGTCTGTGTTTGTGTGTGTGTGTGTGTGTGTGAAAAAGGTATGAAGTAGCTAGCGCTAAACACACCAGACTCCATTAACAAAAATAGTACTTTTAGCATGTATAGAGCCAACATATCTTTTCACATGTAAATCGGTAAACTATGTGTTTATTTCAACCAAGATTAGAGTTGTGATGGTTGGAAAAGTGTAGAGAAGACCAATAACGACTTTTCATAGCTTTATTTGGTGTCTGTTGACTTTTACTGTAGTGTGTTTCACGATGCTTAAATGACTGTTTATTTACATGGAGTTTGGTGGGTTTAGCATGCTTAAATGACTGATTATTTACATGGAGTCTGGTGGGTTTTGTGTGTGTGTGTATGTATGTGCGTGTGTGTGTGTGTATGTATGTGTTTGTGTGTATGTGTCTGTGTGTGTGTGTGTATTTGCGTGTGTGTGTGTGTGTGAGAAAGAGTCTGTGTGTGTGTGTGTGTATGTATGTGTTTGTGTGTATGTGTCTGTGTGTGTGTATTTGCGTGTGTGTGTGTGTGTGTGTGTGTGTGAGAAAGAGTCTGTGTGTGTGTGTGTGTGTGTGTGTGTCATATGAGTCTGATGGATTTAGGATGCTTAAAGTCCATGTTGCAAGTTAAATTTTCCAACGAATTTGTGGTAATTGCTTGTTGGTAATAAACATTTAAACTGTTATTCATGTATTTGATGTTGTTAGGTATCACAAAACAGAATATAACACGAAAAAGTAGGTACTATTTTACAGCGGTTTGTCTTTCCCCCACAATGCATTGCATGACGTCACGTTAAGGGGAAGACAGGCGCGAAAGCCCCGTCTCGGTTCACTGTCCCGGTTTCTGCCACTGGTCTGGCAAAATATGGCTTTTGGTCTCGTCGAGTCAATGTGTCTTTATTATGTGTATAATAATATTGGGGAAGTAAAAGGCAGCTTGGCCGAGGGATGTTATTCGGCTTTTCACAAGTTTAAACAGCTAGCTAACGATACGCCGACGTTTGCTAACGTTAGCGCAACAGCTTTAGCTTAGATTGCTAGTTAAATACCAGTATTACAACTGCCTTCAGAGCTGCGTCAACGTTGTCAACACAAGACATGTGGCGTTAGTGCTCCTTTTGTATCATACTTTTATTGAATGAAATATTAAGCTTCGCTCCTACGAAATAGGTGTTTTTTGTAACATTACACACAAAGTTAGCCTGTAGCTCACGTATGCTAGCGGGATTAGCTAACGTTAGGTAGCCAGCCAGCAACCCGATATCGGCAGTAGTTTCGGTGAGCTAACGCGACAGTATGTTGCCCACAATCAACCTCTGCTGTTAAAAGCAGTCAATCTGCAGTGATGTTTTGAAATGGAGACACATGGATGTGTTAGCTGTCGAGGTTTGCTTCGCCTAAGCTGCTTGCTGGCTATGCAGCGTTAGCTAATGTCCGCTAGTGCATGCGTACAGGCTAACTATAGCTAGTTAGCTTTGTGTGTAACTAACTAACTAACAAAAACCATCTCTAGGGCGAAGTTTAACGTTTCATTCAATAAAGGTATGGTACAAAGGAGCACTACGCATACAAGTCTTATGTTGACAACGTGGACGCAGAATATAGGAAACTCGAAGGCAGTTGTAATATTTACCTAGCGTTAGCCGGCTAGGCTAACGCTGTTAGCGTGGCGTCGGCGTAGCGTTAGCTAGCTGTCTAAACTTGTGAAAAGCTGAACAACATCCCCATCCAAGTAATAAATAAACACCAGGCAAATATGTTGTTATGGCGTAGGCTTACTGTGCAAAACGTGAGATATCTAATCATGATATCAATCATATCTATATGTTTACAACCATCGGGGGGTGGGTCTGGCAAGTTAGCACATAGCTAGCATGATGCCTTGTATTTTCTAGATCTAAGATAAGTTTACGGTACTTATCTGAACTAACGACATGATCACTGTCACTAGATATAAATAAAAGCGTTGAATTTCACTTGGTGCTATTCACGGACAGTAAAAAACCCTCTTCCTCATCCCAGTCAGTCACCATAGTTCTAGTACCAGGCTGATACCGTCTGCAAGCGTCAATACGTCATTGCGCGGAAATAAAAAACTAATATCAAAAACGACAAAAACCGCCAAAAACTGTCCTTTTACACTATTTGGAGACATTTTTAACAATGATATACAAATATTGAATGCTATATGTGCCTATTAATCAACAGTGGTGGTTAACTTGCAACATGGGCTTTAAAGTACTGATTATTTACATGGAGTCTGGTGGGTTTTGATTGCTTAAATTACTGATTATTTACATGGAGTCTGGTGGGTTCAGGATTCTTAAAGTACTTATTATTTACATGGGGTCTGGTGGGTTACAATGCTAAAATGATTGTTTATTTACATGGAGTCTGGTGGGTTATAGCGTCGCGAGCCTTACCAATACAATATATATAAATTATAATACCCTAGTTTTGCTTCAATTTTAAATACATACAGTATTGTTTTAACAGTGAAGTGTTAAGTGTCTTAATCCTTCAGAGATAGACTTTTTTAAAACCTATTTAAGACCTGTTTACCAGAAACAGCTATTAAGTAGCTAGCGCTAAACACACCAGACTCCATTAAAAAAATAGTGCTTATAGCGTGAATAGAGCCAACATATTTTCACATGTAAATCGGTAAACTATGTGTTTATTTCACCAACACTAGAGTTGTGATGGTTGGAAAAGTGGAGAGAAGATCAACTTGTCTCTTTTTTTTTGTGTTCTGTCGGCTTTTATATGTAGTGTGTTTATAATACTGTAATGACTGTTTATTTATATATTTATTTTTTTTTTTATGTGTGTGTGTGTGTATATATATATATATGTATATATGTATTGCTTGTTTGTATATGTGTGTGTATATGTATGTGTGTATGTATATGTGTATGTGTGTATATGTGTATATATGTGTGTGTTTTTTTGTTTTGTTGTTTTTTTTTTTTTTTTTTTTTTTTTTTGTTTTTTTGTTTTGGGGTTGTGTTTTTTGTTGGTGGGCATATATATATGTATGTATATAGCCACCATATGTTCATTTCACATGTTCCTTTCTTTCTTTTTATTTGTGTTATACTTCGTTGTTGTTTGTGTTATGCTTATTTGTCTGTTTGTTTTTCAGATGTCTTTATGTGTGTTTATTTATATATATATATATGTATGTATATATTTATATTATATATTTATATATTCTGTGTATATGTATGTGTGTGTGTGTATATATATGTGTATATGTTGTGTGTTGTGTTTGTGTAAAGTGTTGTCTGTATTTTGTGTGTTTTGTGTGTGTTTATTTGTTTGGTGTTTTTTTAGTTGGGTCCTGTGGTGTTTGTGTGTGTGTGTATGTGTGTGTATTTGTGTGTGTGTGTATGTGTGTGTGTGTGTGTGTGTGTGTGTATGTGTGTGATATGTGTGTATGTTGTGTGTGTGTGTGTGTGTTTGTGTGTGTTTTTATGTGTGAGTGTGTGTGTGTGTGTCTGTGTATGTGTGTGAGTGTGTGTGTATGTGTGTGTGTGTGAGTGTATGTGTGTTGTGTTGTGTGTGTGTGTGTGTTTGTTTTTTATGTGTGAGTAAGTGTGTGTGTGTGTATGTGTGTGTGTGTGTAGTGTGTATGTATGTGTGTGTGTGTGTGAGTGTATGTATGTGTGTGTTTGTGTGTGTGTGTGTTTGTGTGTGTTTTTTATGTGTGAGTTAGTGTGTGTGTGTGTGTGTGTCTGTGTATGTGTGTGTGTTTGTTTGTTGTGGTGTGTGTGTTGTGTGTGTGTTGTGTGTGTTTTGTGTGTGTGTGTGTGTGTGTGTGAAAGGAATGTGTGTGTGTGGGTGTATGTTTGTGTGTGTGTGTGTGTTTGAGAGAGAAAGAATATGTGTGTGTATGTATGTATGTATGTGTGTGTGTGTTTGTGTGTGTTTTTTATGTGTGAGTGAGTGTGTGTGTGTGTGTCTGTGTATGTGTGTGTGTGTGTGTGTGTTTGTGTGTATGTGTGTGTTTTGTTTGTGTGTGTTTGTGTGTGTGTGTGTGTGTTTGTGTGTGTGTATATGTTTTTTGTTTGTGTTTGCATGTGTGTGTGTGTTTGTGTGTGTGTGTGGATGTTTGTGTGTGTGTGTGTGTGTGTGTGTGTGTGATGTTTGTGTGTGTGTGTGTGTGTGTGTGTGTGAGAATAATGTGTGTGTGTGTATATTTTGTGTGTGTGTGTTTGAGAGAAAGAATATGTGTGTGTATGTATGTATGTATGTGTGTGTGTGTGTGTGTGTGTGTGTGTGTGTGTGTGTGTGAGAGAGAGAGAATGTGTGAGTGTGTATGTGTGTGTGTGTGTGTGTGTGTGTGTGTGAGAGAGAATGTGTGTGTGTGTGCGTCCCTCCCTCTTTCACTCCCTCTCTCTCTCTCTCTCTTCCTCTTTCCCTCCCTCTCTATCCCTCCTTCCCTTCCTCCCTTCCTCTCCCCCTTCCTCCCTCCCTCTCTCCCTTCCTCCCTTCCAGAAGTCACCATGATGGAATGTGTCAGTGTCAGAACTTGTTGCTATGGTGATTTCCACAGTGCAGGGATAGGGGGAGACAGTGTCTTCCATGGGTCAAACATATCCATGTAATGATAATTAATCCTCTTAGGTTTCTTCTGTAATTCAAAAACCGTGGGTCCAAACGGCAAAATATTATGATAAAAGATAAAAGTCTGGCGAACGTATTGATGTGGTTTTTATGTTTGTGGTATGAAAGAAATGGGACACAGAGCAGGTAACAAACAGGGAACCATCTGCATACTTCAGATACTTTTTTCAGTTTCTGTCGGCAGTTGGTATCAAGAGAGCCAAAAGTGTATGTCTGTTGGATTCCATAGTTACATGTCTGCGACCGGCACAAAATTTCCTACATTTTGACCAACTATGGTTTATAAAAAGTGAAAACTGCAGTGTAGACAGGAATTTGTTTGGAAAACTTTCAAAGAATCATAATGCAGCTTCACCCTCTAGCTCTCACCATTCTCTCCCCATACAAACACAATGGAAAATCTCAACCGGTCTGAAGAAGTACTGCAGCTTCATTTTTTTTACAGTTTCTATCGGCAGTTGGTTTCAAAATAAAAAAAAGTAAAGGTCCGGTGGTTTCCATAGTCACATGTCTGCGACCGGGACAAGATTTCCTACATTTTGACCAACTATGATGTATGAAGAGTGAAAACTGTAGGCGGGAGATCAATTTGTTTGGAAAAAATTTCAGAGAATCGTACTGCAAATCCACTGTTTCTACCGGCAGTTGGAGTGTCTAGAGCAAAAAGTCTACGTCCGGTGCATTCCATAGTTAGATGTCTGCGACCACCACAAGATTTCCTACGTTTTGACCAAGTATGATGTATGAAGAGTCAAAACTGTAGGAGGTAGACCAATTTGCTCGGAAAAATTTCCGAGAATCGTACTTCAGCTCCACACTCTTACTCCCACTCTAACTCTCAACATTCCGGCCCCATACACACACATTGGGAAATCTGAAACAGTGAGAAAAGACGACGATACGTAAACTGTGATTTCGTAGAAACCGTGCTTGATATCCGAATGCCCATTCAGCCCAATAAAGGCCAAAGTCTTGTCTTCGGTTTAAACTTTTAATTTTTTTTCCACATTGAAGTATGGCGATACAGCATGGTCCCAAAGACGAGTTGTTTTGAGCGATGTTAAGCGATTTGCCGAACATTTCCCGTTAAAGTCTATGGGAAATTTTGCGCGTTTTTTTGCCGATTTCGTGAAAACCGTGCGGCAAATCTCTTAGAAAACACATAGCACACCATTCCCGAGCGTTACCCACGTGATGATGTCATTTGTGTGCGCGTGTTGGCAACGCTTCGAGAGCCTTAGCGGGACAAAAAACGGACGGAATAATAATATTAATAATAAGTATGAGAAACAATATACATTGTGCCGATTGCTGCTGTTGCAGCACATCGGCACACTGAATAAGTATGAGAAACAATAGTCATTGTGCCGATTGCTGCTATTGCAGCACATCAGCACACTGAATAATAAGTATGAGAAACAATAGTCATTGTGCCGATTGCTGCTATTGCAGCACATCGGCACACACTGAATAGTATGAGAAACAATAGTCATTGTGCCGATTGCTGCTATTGCAGCACATCGGCACACTGAATAAGTATGAGAAACAATAGTCATTGTGCCGATTGCTGCTATTGCAGCACATCGGCACACTGAACTAGAGAATGCAATTTCTGAAGAAATTGCGGTGTGAATGCTGTATGTTGAAAGGCTGACGCTACACTGCTGATTGCTGACTTGAATTTTGTGACAAGAAGGTAAAGTAGTGAGAATAGTTGAAAAAGTGGGAATGGTTTTAATAGTATGAATTTCTTAAAACGTTGAATAATACCCAGAATGTTTGAAAAGTGTGGCATGTTTTAATTGTTTTTTGTTGAAAAAGTGGGAATGGGTATAATTAGTTTGAATGTCTTTGAAAAGTTAAATAATACACAGAATGTTTGAAAGATGTGGAATATAATGATTTAATATTTTTAGTTAATTTTAAGATGAAGCGGAATTTGAATGAAGAAGCAGCTAAAGGAGAATGAATGAGTCTGAAAAGCAGGAAATATGTCATTTTGGGTAATCTCAATCAACTGACACAGACACATACAAATGCACACACACACAGGAGAGGTGATGGTGCAGTGGATTTGACAGATGCCTTTGGTGTGGGAGACCTGGGTTTGATTCCCACTGCGATACATCAATCATTGTTTCGCTGAGCAAGGCACTTAACCCCTAGTTGCTCCAGAGGCGTGCGACCTCTGACGTAAGTCGCTTTTGATAAAAGCATCAGCTAAATTACATGTAATATAATGTTGTGTAAAACTCACAGGCACTTACAAAAACACACACGGGAGGATGGTAAGATAGGAAAAGGAGAAGAGGAGAAGAGTAAAGGAGAGGAAGAAAGGAGGAGAGGAGTAGTGGCACACCTTTGATAGCCCTGCTTCGAGCTCGGAAACCATAACTTTTTTCGCTTAATTTTTAATACACACACATAGAGACACACACACACTCACACAGACAGAGAGACACACACACACATACACACAAACAAACAACCACACAGACAGAGATATACACACAGACACAACCACACACTCACAACAACACAAACAGTCACACATAGTCACTTCACAGCAACAGCTTAACATGTCAGGGAGACCCACACACACATACACACAAACAAACAACCACACAGACAGAGATATACACACAGACACACCCACACACAACCACACACTCACAACCACACAAACAGTCACACATAGTCACTTCACAGCAACAGCTTAACATGTCAGGGAGACAAACACACATACACACAAACAAACAACCACACAGACAGAGATATACACACAAACACAACCACACACAACCACACACTCACAACCACACAAACAGTCACACATAGTCACTTCATAGCAACAGCTTAACATGTCAGGGATCAGATCACATGACCAACTGCAGTTAAAGTTGCCATGACTACTCCTATTTCAGAGAGTTCTTCAAAAAGTATGAATGGAAATTAAAAGTTGTATAAAACTCAGTTAATGAAAGATTATCCATAAACCTAAGGAATAATTTACCATTAGTATAGGAGAGGATGGAGGAGGAGACGTGTAGGAGAGGAATAGAGGAAGAGAGGAGAGGAGTTACACACACGCACACAGACAGACAAACACAGGAAGAGGAGAAGAGAGGAAGAGGAGAAGAGAAAAGGAGGAGAGGAGTAGGGAAAGAAGAGAGGAAGAAAGGAAAGGAGTTACACACATACCAACAGATAGACAGAAACACAGGAAGAGAGGAAGAAAGGAAAGCAGTTGCACACACACCAACAAACAGAGGAAGAGAAGAATATAGGAAGAGGAGAAGAAAAGGAGAAGAGAAGGGAAAAGGACAAGAGGAGAGGAGTAGAGAAAAAAGAGAGGAAGAGGGGAGTTAAAAGGAGAAGAGGTGTTATTTGTAATCTAACATGATGTGATGATGGACTAACCAACTGACTCTGATAAGTGACCTCAGGCCTCAACACCAGCAGCTGTTCTCACAGAGACTAGGAACAGTAACTTCACAGCATTGGTCAACATGTCAGGGATCAGGTCACATGACCAACTGCAGTTAAAGGTTGCTATGACGACTCTTGTCTCAGAGAGGCCTTCTCACAGAAACAAGGCTATGATGCACCTTTGATAGTCCTGCTCCTAGCTCAAAAACCCTAACTCCTATCTCTTAATGTTTAATACCGTGAGAGACATAACAACCTGCTGATCATCCTGTCCAAGAATGGTGTGTGTTGTATAAGAAATGTGAGGACAGCAGCTGTCTGAAAAGGGCCTGTTTCTCTTCTCCTCCTGGTATTTCTGGTAGGATTTAGTACAGGAGGCAGTGCGGCAGTTGGTGGAGATGGTTTCACTTGGAAGCTCATTGTGCCTCGTGTGAAAGTCATATTGCCTCCCTGAGCACATTGTTAGAAAGGGCACAAGATTACCTACATTTTGATGTAAACGTAATGTATGAGGAGTTAAAACTGTGGATGGTAGCTCAAGGTAAAAAATATTTAGCTTATGCATCTTTCCACTCTGTCAGTTGGGCCCTGCCCTCTGAGTCCGAACATTCCATCCCATACACACCAATGTAAAAATGGCAGAAAGACATTAGTTCTAAGCTTCAAAGAAGACAGATTATTTTAAAAAGTACTAATGGGATTTGAAAGTTGAATACCAAGACTGAATGTATGAAAGATGGGGAACGTTTTCATGTTTGAATGGAGTTTCTCGGTGAATGTATGAATGAGTAGCTAGCAGTTGAAAATGTGTGAAAATGTGTCAACTTTGAACATTTTGTCCATCCGCTTTAATGGGGATAAAACATTGAAAATCTCGGAAATTATAAATGTTATGAATAATAAAAATAGTAGCACACCATTCTGATTCAAGCCGAACGTTTTGATGTATGAATGAAGTTTCTATGTTGAAAAATGTGGAAGGAGTTAATGAGCAAAAATCCAGCGGAAGAAATAAATAAATATTAGTGTAGTAGAATATAGATGCCTCCAGCATTCACACCAACTAAAGAATGCAATTTCTGAAGAAATTGCGGTTTGAATGCTGTATGTTGAAAGGCTGACGCTACACTGCTGATTGCTGACTTGAATTGTGTGAGAATAGTTGAAAAAGTGGGAATGGTTTTAATAGTATGAATTACTTAGAAAAGTTGAATAATACCCAGAATGTTTGAAAATGTTGGCATGTTTTAATTATTTTTTGTTGAAAAAGTGGGAATGGGTGTTATTAGTTTGAATGTCTTTGAAAAGTTGAATAATACAGAGAATGTTTGAAATATGTGGAATATAATTATTAAATATTTAATATTTAAGAACAATTTAAACCACTTTATAACGATGTTAACTTATTTCACAAATGCACTGCTGTATGTTGAAAGGCTGACGCTTCACTGCTGATTGCTGACTTGAATTGTGTTAGAAGAAGGTAAAGTAGTGAGAATAGTTGAAAAAGTGGGAATGGCTTTAATAGTATGAATTATTTAGAAAAGTTGAATAATACGCAGAATGTTTGAAAATGTTGGCATGTTTTAATTGTTTTATTGTTGAAAAAGTGGGAAGGGTGTAATTAGTTTGAATGTCTTTGTAAAGTTGAATAATACCGAGAATGTTTGAAAGATGTGGAATATTATGATTTAATATTTTTAATTAATTTTAAGATGAAGCAGAATTTGAATGAAGAAGCAGCTAAAGGAGAATGAATGAGTCTGAAAAGCAGGAAATATGACATATTGGGTAATCTCAATCAACTGACACAGACACACGTACAATTGCACACAAACACACACACACACAGGAGTGGTGATGGTGCAGTGGATTTTAAAAATGCCTTTGGTGTGGGAGACCTGGGTTTGATTCCCACTGCGATACATCAACCAATGTGTCGCTGAGCAAGGCACTTAACCCCTAGTTGCTCCAGAGGCTTGCGACATCTGACATATATAGCAATTGTAAGTCGCTTTTGAGAAAAGCATCAGCTAAATTACATGTAATGTAAGACTCACAGGCACTTACAAAAACACAAACAGGAGGATGGTAAGATAGGAAAAGGAGAAGGAGGAGAGGAAGAAAGGAGGAGAGGAGTAGTGGCACACCTTTGTAAGTCCTTCTTCGAGCTCGGAAACCGTAACTCTTATCTCTTAATGTTTAATACACACACACACACACAGACATAGAGAGACAGACACACACACACACACACACAGACACACACATACACACAACCAAACACAACCACACAGAAAGAGATATACACACAAACACAAGCACACACACAACGTCTTCGAGCTCGGAAACCGTAACTCTTATCTCTTAAAGTGATGGCTCGGTGTATCACCCTAGGGTCCTTTGCACCATGACCTCGAGCCAAACACCCCCCCAAAAGCTTTTTTCACCTGGGTCTAACATTGGGAGAGCTAGCTAGAGTAGCGTTATCAGCTGAATAGCTTAGCGCAGGGGCTAATGGACCCACGTTTGTATCTTGTAAGTTACCCCACTAATAATGTCCGAAATGATACCAAACGTCTACAAGTAGTACAAATAGGTTATGCTCTCATAAAACGATGGATTGGAAAGTTTGTAAGTACACCAGAAGTTTATGAACACTTGCCTGCTCTCCTCAGCTCTCTGTTGCCGCTGCTGCTACAGGCAGTTAGACAAGTGCTTAGGGCCGTCTACAAATTACTACACCGAAAAGAGTTACAAACAAAAATATTTATTAATTCAATGATTAAATAAGGTAATGTCTCCAAACTTACCTCAATTATTACTTGTCTCCTGCTAGTTATACTACAGCACTTACTTTAAAAAAAAAAGTTAAATTAATAAATATTTTTGTTGCATCTCTTTCGGTGTTGTTATTTGTAGACGGCCCTAAGCACTCATCTTACTGCAGCAGCAACAACAGCGCAGAGCAGAAGCCAGCAGGCAAGTGTTATTTACATAAACTTCTGGTGTACTTACAAACTTTCCAATCCATCGTTTTATGAGTGCATAACCTATTTGTACTACTTGTAGGCGTTTGTGTCATATTTCGAACGCGTGATTAGTGAAAAAACGTAAAACGGTTCCGTTAGCCCCTGCGCAACTATTCAGCTGATAACTCTAACTTTACGCTAACTCTCCCAATGTTAGACCCAGGTGAAAAAAGCTTCTGGGTGGGTGTTTGGCTCGAGGTCATGGTGCAAAGGACCTTAGGGTGAATTACTCCGAACCATCAGTTTAATGTTTAATACACAACCACACAGACAGAGATATACACACAAACACAACCACACACACAACCACACGCTCACAACCACACAAACAGTCACACATAGTCACTTCACAGCAACAGCTTAACATGTCAGGGATCAGGTCACATGACCAACTGCAGTTAAAGGTTGCTATGACGACTCTTGTCTCAGAGAGGCCTTCTCACAGAAACAAGGCTATGATGCACCTTTGATAGTCCTGCTCCTAGCTCAAAAACCCTAACTCCTATCTCTTAATGTTTAATACCATCAGAGACATAACAACCTGCTGATCATCCTGTCCAAGAATGGTGTGTGTTGTTTAAGAAATGTGAGGACAGCAGCTGTCTGAAAAGGGCCTGTTTCTCTTCTCCTCCTGGTATTTCTGGTAGGATTTAGTACTGGAGGCAGTGCGGCAGTTGGTGGAGATGGCTTCACTTGGAAGCTCACTGTGCCTCGTGTGAAAGTCAGATTGCCTCCCTAAGCACATTGTTAGAAAGGGCACAAGATGTCCTACATTTTGATGTAAAAGTTATGTATGAAGAGTTAAAACTGTGTATGGTATCGCGAGGTAAAGAAAATCCAGCTTCTGCCTCTTTCCAATCTGTCAGTTGGGCCCTGCCCTCTGAGTCCGAACATTCCATCCCATACACACTAATGTAAAAATGGCAGAAAGGTATTTTTTCTAAGCCTCAATGAAGACAGATTATTTTAAAAAGTACTAATGGGATTTGAAATTTGAATACCAACGCTGAATGTATGAAAGATGGGGCACGTTTTTAAAGTTTGAATGGAGTTTCTCGGTGAACGTACGAATGAGTAGCTAGCAGTTGAAAATGTATGAAAATCGGTCAACTTTGAACATTTTGTCCATCCGCTTTAATGGGGAAAAAATGTCCGCTAATCGTTGAAAATCTCGGAAATTGTAAATGTTATGAATAATAAAAATAGTAGCACACCATTCTGAATCAAGCTGAACGTTTTGATGTATGAATGAAGTTTCTATGTTGAAAAATGTGGAAGGAGTTAATGAGCAAAAATCCGGCGGAATAAATAAAGAAATACATTTTAGTGGTGTAGAGTATAGATGTGAATGCCTCCAGCATTCACACCAATACATTTTAGTGGTGTAGAATATAGATGTGAATGCTCCAGCATTCACACCAATAAATAAATAAATAAATTTTAGTGGTGTAGAATATAGATGTGAATGCTCCAGCATTCACACCAATAACTACAGAATGCAATTTCTGAAGAAATTGCGGTGTGAATGCTGTATGTTGAAAGGCTGACACTACACTGCTGATTGCTGACTTGAATTTTGTAAGAATAAGGTAACGTAGTGAGAATAGTTGAAAAAGTGGGAATGGGTTTAATAGTATGAATGTCTTAGAAAAGTTGAATAATACCTAGAATGTTTGAAAGGTGTGGTATGTTTTAATTGTTTTTAGTTGAAAAAGTAGGAATGGGTGTAATTAGTTTGAATCTCTATGAAAAGTTGAATAATACCCAGAATACTTGAAAGATGTGGAATAATAAGTTAATTTTAAGATGAAGCGGAATTTGAGTGAAGAAGCATCTAAAGTAGAATGAATGACTTGAATTTTGTAAGAATAAGGTAAAGTAGTGAGAATAGTTGAAAAAGTGGGAATGGTTTTAATAGTATGAATGTCTTAGAAAAGTTGAATAATACCTAGAATGTTTGAATGGTGTGGTATGTTTTAATTGTTATTAGTTGAAAAAGTAGGAATGGGTGTAATTAGTTTGAATGTCTTTGAAAAGTTGAATAATACCCAGAATACTTGAAAGATGTGGAATAATAAGTTAATTTTAAGATGAAGTGGAATTTGATAAAAGCATCAGCTAAATTACATGTAATGTAATGTAACAGGCACTTACAAAAACACACACAGGAGGATGGTAAGATAGGAAAAGGAGAAGAAAAGGAGAGGAGGAGAAGAGTAAAGGAGGAGAGGAAGAAAGGAGGAGAGGAGTAGTGGCACACCTTTGATAGTCCTGCTTCGAGCTCGGAAACCATAACTGTTATGTCTTAATGTTTAATACACACACACACATACAGACAAAGAGAGACAAAAACACACACAAAGACAGAGAGAGACAGACACACACAGACAAAGAGACACACACACACACACACACTCACAGACAGAGAAATACACTCAAACGCAACCACACACACAACCACACACTCACAACCACACATAGTCACTTCACAGCAACAGCTTAACATGTCAGGGATCAGATCACATGACCAACTGCAGTTAAAGTTGCCATGACGACTCCTATTTCAGAGAGTTCTTCAAAAGGTATGAATGGAAATTACCAGTTGGTCAAGACCTGGGTTTGATTCCCACTGCGATACATCAACCAATGTGTCGCTGAGCAAGGCACTTAACCCCTAGTTGCTCCAGAGGCATGCGACATCTGACATATATAGCAATTGTAAGTCACTTTTGATAAAAGCATCAGCTAAATTACATGTAAAGTGTTACATTTAACACTCACAGGCACTTACAAAAACACACACAGGAGGATGGTAAGATAGGAAAAGGAGAAGAAAAGGAGAGGAGAGGAGGAGAAGAGTAAAGGAGGAGAGGAAGAAAGGAGAGAGGAGTAGTGGCACACCTTTGATAGTCCTTCGAGCTCGGAAACCGTAACTCTTATCGCTTAATGTTTAATACACACACACCCACACATACAGACAAAGAGAGAGACACACACACACACACAGAGACACACACACATACAGACAAAGAGAGAGACACACACACACACACAGAGACACACACACAGACACACACATACACACACACATAGACAAAGAGAGAGAGACACACACACACACACACAGGGGCGCCGCCAGGAATTTTGGGCCCCATGACAAAAAAATCAAATTGGGCCCCCTCTGCGCAGCTGTTGTCACCACATCTCTAGGACCTAACTGTCCTATCAAACGCTTTACAGAACTCTAATTAAAGGTTTGCAACTGTCTTGCTGCTTGTAGTTCAATACTAGTACTAGCACAATATTTACCGATGGTGATTTGTACATGCATGCAAGCAGGGGTTACATTGGAATTAGTTATGTTGGGGGGCTCTCCCTAGGGGGGTCCGGGAAAAAAATTGAAAAATAAACATTTAAATGGCACTTTCTGGAGAGTTTTGTGCAAAGAAATGGAGAAATTGAGTCTTACATGATATGTGCAAAACTGCAAGATTAAGAGCCTATACTCTGCATTGTTGTAGTATCAACAGGTATTAGGGCATTTAGCATTTACATTACTGTTAATCAGTCATCACTTGATGATACACATTGTATTACCTTGTTATGATATAAGAAGTGACCCATACAATAATGTGCCACATGAAGAGACAGTGCAGCATATGACAGTAGCAACAGCTGAGAAGATTTGGGTCTGTGGTCACCAGGTCCACCTCACACAAACTTCCTTCTCCCATTCTCTCTCTTTACTAACACACACACACACACACACACACACGGTACCGAGTGGGGCTTGGTCAGCGACATGAACTCGTAGCGGCCGGTGGAAATTCCGAACACCGAGCTTCCACCGCTGTGAACGGGGTTTTGAGCTTTAGGAGAAGGCATTCTATCTGTTAATCCTACCGACGGAGACACTAGGCGTTATGTAGTTGACCCGCAGTGGTGAATTGTCTGCAGTTCTGGGCGGGTTGTTGCCGTGTTCTGATTGTTGTCATCTCAGCTCCGCCGAGACAAAATAAACATGCCATTTCAAAAATCTTTCATTTATTGTCAGAAATATCATGTTTTCAAAAGCATCACTTTCATCATATTTTTTGTGACATATTTAGACTGCAAGCAGGCACATCCGGACACGAGCAGGCTTATGTGCTGGGGCTGAGCCCCGGAGAGCCCCGGCCCAATTTAATTCCTGCATGCAAGTCTAGTATGTAGTTCACTGTTACCAGTGTCTGTCAGTTGGGTCCTGCCCTCTGAGTCCGAACATTCCATCCCATACACACCAATGTAAAAATGGCAGAAAGACATTAGTTCTAAGCTTCAAAGAAGACTGATTATTTTAAAAAGTACTAATGGGATTTGAAAGTTGAATACCAAGACTGAATGTATGAAAGATGGGAAAGTTTTCAAGTTTGAATGGAGTTTCTCGGTGAATGTATGAATGAGTAGCTAGCAGTTGAAAATGTATGAAAATGTGTCAACTTTGAACATTTTGTCCATCCGCTTTAATGGGGAAAAAATGTCCGCTAAACGTTGAAAATCTCGGAAATTATAAATGTTATGAATAATAAAAATAGTAGCACACAATTCTGAATCAAGCCGAACATTTTGATGTATGAATGAAGTTTCTATGTTGAAAAATGTGGAAGGAGTTAATGGGAAAAAATCCGGCGGAAGAATAAGAATAAAGAAAGAAAGAAAGAAATATTAGTGTAGTAGAATATAGATGTGAATGCCTCCAGCATTCACACCAATAAGTATGAGAAACAATAGTCATTGTGCCGATTGCTGCTATTGCAGCACATCGGCACACTGAATTAATAATAAGTATGAGAAACAATAGTCATTGTGCCGATTGCTACTATTGCAGCACATCGGCACACTGAATTACTGTCAAATAATGTTGATGAAGTAAATCCCATGCCCTAATAAGAAAAGTCTGTAGATACACTACTGGTCAAAAGTTTTAGAACACCCCAATTTATTTTGTTTTTAATTGAAATTTTAGCAGTTCAAGTCCAATGAATAGCTTGAAATGGTACAAAGGTAAGTGGTGAACTGCCTGAGGTTAAAAAAAAAAAAGTAAGGTTACCCAAAAAAAAAAAAATTTAAATAATGTACATTTCAGTATTTTATAAAAAGGCCTTTTTCAGGGAACAAGAAATGGGTAAACAATGTAAAGCTGTTCTGCAGCATGGGAGGTTGATCAACCTTTGAAAGTTGGTGCTACCAATTCCCACAGGTGTTCCAACTTGTCTGGATTACTTACAACCCCCTCTGTTTGTATAAAAGTATTGTTGGTGTACACTGTGGTACCGTACCCTCGTGAGCATTATTTGAACAGTATTGTAATGCAGAAAGTAGTGTGTTGCTATAAAACTGGTGGGAAAAAGGCAATTAACAATGGAAGAGAGACAGACCATCATAACACTTAAGAATGTAGGTCTTTCCTACAGAGAAATTGCGAAGAAAGTCAAGGTGTTAGTGAGTACAGTATTCTTCACCATCAAAAGGCACTTAGAAACTGGGGGAAACTCTGACAGGAAGAGGTCTGGCAGACCTAAAGCCAGAACAGAATCAGAAGACAAGTTTCTGAGAGTCAACAACTTGCGTGATAGGCGGCTACAACAACAGTTTCGAGCACAGCTTAATGGTGGTCGTAATAAGCAAGTCTCAGTTTCAACTGTAAAGAGAAGACTTCGAGCTGTAGGTTTGATAGGTCGAGTTGCAGCAAGAAAGCCATTGCTAAGACGTCAGAATAGAAACATTGTCAATGGACTACTGAAAACTGGAAGAAGGTGTTATGGACTGATGAATCAAAATGATGAAATCTTCGGTTCATCACGCAGGATTTTTGTACGCCGTCGAGTAGGCGAAAGGATGGTTCCTCAGTGTGTGACATCAACTATCAAACATGGAGGAGGAAGCGTGATGTTCTGGGGCTATTTTGCTGGATCCAGGGTCTGTGATTTGTACAGAGTGAAAGGCACCCTGAATCAAAACGGCTACCACAGCATTTTGCAGCGCCATGCAGTACCCTCTGGTATGCGCCTAGTTGGTCACGGGTTCATCCTACAGCAAGATAATGACCCAAGTCCAAGCTATGCCAGAACTACCTTAGCAAAAAAGAACAAGATGGTAAGCTTAAAAACATGGAGTGGCCATCACAGTCACCAGACTTAAACCCCATTGAGCTGGTTTGGGATGAACTGGACAGAAAAGTGAAAGCAAATCAACCTACAAATGCCACACATTAATGGGAACTTCTGCAACAGAGTTGGGAAGAACTTTCTGAAGAATATTTGATTTCCATTGTAGAAAGAATGCCACGA
This sequence comes from Perca fluviatilis, assembly GCF_010015445.1. NCBI lineage: Eukaryota > Metazoa > Chordata > Actinopteri > Perciformes > Percidae > Perca > Perca fluviatilis. The sequence goes on from NC_053119.1 coordinate 31,302,913, forward strand.
GTGTGTTCATCTGTTATATCTGCCAAAGGGGGCTACTTTGATGAGTCCAAAATGTAGAATACATCTTTTTATAAAAGAATTTTTCTGTAAAATAATGTAAGGTTTTTTACTGTCATTTGACGGTAAGTGTTTGGCAACTTTGCTGCCAGACTTTTTACCATTTTTTTTTTACTTTTTTACTTTTATACAGTGTACACTGAGAAAATAGTAATATGTTTTCCTTCTCATTTAGTAGTATGAATAAACACAGTCTGTCCTCCCTGGGGAGCAGGGTTTGTCTGTGCCAGCATTTTTTAATGGCAATGCTATGTTCACTGTTCACTTAGTCCCCCCTCCCCGCCTCTCTCTTCCATCTCTAGATGTATCGGTGAGCCTTTTGTCCCTGCTGGTCACCACCTGTGGTTTGGCTCTATTCAGCGTCTCCCTCTTTGTCTCATGGAAGTTATGCTGGGTGCCACTGAGTGGCCGTTTCCTCCCAGATGTCTTCAAGGGGGCACACTGCTTGGGTGGAGACCAACAGCCCGTCCTCACAGAGGTAAGGAGAAGAGGCATGTGTATCTTTTTGTTATCGCTGATGGGCGCATCATTCCTCTCCATCTCTATTAAAGGAGAATTACGGCCAATTTTTACATTAATCTTGATCGCTATAAATATGCGAGTACTGTCGATAGAAGAAAAAAAACGACCCGAATCTGTGCTGGCAAACTTGAGTTGCTGCAGCTACGTCTACGAGCATCCACTTAGCTAAAACAGCAGTTGTCAGGGCATATTTTAGAGTCTCTTTGTGCCTCTTGACAGACACAAAATGCAATAAAAATGTCAATGTGCAACATGAAGAGGGCCCTTTCGTGACAACAAGATCAACTCAGACATTGATTAAATTCACCTACCCTGTCTCGATCCTGCCAGTAGCTAGCTTGCCCTGCTAGCTACTAGCTGCTAGCTGCTGTCTAGGATGAGTGTATGGATTAGCCTTCTCTAACTGTACGTACACACCACCGCCGACTTGAGCTGCCAAGAAGCTCTGGCCGCCCTGTCAAGGACGCTTGTCAGAAAATACGGGGAAGCTTTTTGATGCTTTGGCTGCTCTGACGTGGCAGCATTCTTCGATCGTGTTCAACACACGATTGAAGAAAAAGCACAAGCAGCCACTGCACGGCCAATACATTGACACTAGAAACCTTTTATAAATTACATATATAAGGACAGAATTTGTATTGTTTGCTGGTCGCAGCAGTGTCTGTTAGCAGTTAGCTTGCTCGTTAGCCGCTGAACCGCAGCAGAATGCAGGCAGAGCGAGCAGCCGCTAGCTGTTGATCCGTGCAGGATTTCACCGTGAGCGGACTTGTTAGAGGCCGTGTGACCGGCAGGTAACGTTAACTGGTCCCTATATGCAAACAACGTCATATCATAAATGATAGGAAACCCAGCAACGGAGTTAATGTTTTGGTAGGAACGAAAGTTTATATTGTATGTTTCTCTGGAATCAGCCAGTGCGAAGGATGTCTATATTCCGATTGGTTGCTGGCGTTTGTCGCTGCTTGCCGCTGAACCGCATAATAGCTCATTAGCATAAAGTTGACATACTTTCAACTTTCTGATTGACGCTCTGGTTGCTCAAAATGCCCAAAATGCGACGCCGACAGATTTGCCGCTCCTTGCAGCTGAGAGAAGCCAGCTTCCATTGAAAATGAATGACTTCCGGTAACTTTAGAAGCTCAAGTCGGTGGCAGTGTGTATGTACACAGTAATGCTATCACTGTGCAAGCCACAGACATCATTTGGCCCGATTCCATGTAGTTACATGACTGATATGGTCATAACCACTACAGTGCTCAATTACCTATTTTTGAGGGGGAATAAACTTCAAGTTTTCATCGCAAAGGCATGACCTGTCCTCTGGAGGACACAGCCAGACCACCAGACGCTCAGTGGATTGTTGTCGGGAGCGGGAGGTGACGAAAGCGGGGAGAAAGCAGAAGCAAGGATGCCGGTCGGGCCTGCTAATAAGGGAACAACCACACATATCGCCACTGCCAAGCCTCCTCCTCACCAACACCAGATTGATCGCACACAAAATGGATGAGCTACAAATACACACGGAACTACTGCGTTATGATTATCTGATTACATAATAGTAATACTAATCTAATATTATCTATGCCTGGCTGAATCCCGGACGGCAACTAGCAGCTAGCAGGGAAAGCTAGCTACTGGCAGGATCAAGACAGGATAGGTGAATAAAAAAAATGTCTGAGTTGAAAACGCATCTCGTTGTCGAAGAAATGTAAAAAAACGGCCGGAATTCTCCTTTAATCTCTATAGCAGCAAGAACACACGCAGCGCCCCACATACAACACACAGCCATTAAGCTTGTCTAACAGCTTGAACTAGGGTGACCAGACGGCCCCGGTTTCGGTGACCTGTCCCCGGCTGGAGCTGTCCCCGGAAATGTCCCAGATTTTCACAGTGACTGACAGATCCAAAATTGGAATGAAAGAAAGAAAACATTGACCAAAAGTATAGTTGCGCTGACTCGCACGAATTACTGTTTATTTACATGGAGTCTGGTGGGTATAGTGAACACAATTTCGCGGACTTTTTATATTTAAAAAAGGATCTTACTCTAACAGAAAGGACCTCCTTAGAAATTCTTTCCATAATGTTGTCAGACACTTAGAATATTAATCTGAGCCTGTCAGTGGCAAAACGAGCACTTTTATGAAGCTGGACAATTGACGTCCTATTAACTTACCTTGTAGCTTGTTTCGCCATTGCCAACTGCAGTGATCTCGTTTAATACTGGACAAATGTCAAAGGAAATATTTCCTCAATAGTTTTAATTGTATCTGATACTCAATGAGCTGTTGCAGAAACAAGCCCAGAATGAAGCAATAAAGCAAAAGCTGTCAGATAAATGTAGTGCAGTAAACATTACAACATTTCCCTCTGAGGTGTAGTGGACTACAAGTATGAAATAGCAGCACGGGCGATTCTAGGCTCAGACCTTTAGGGGGGCTCAGCACCTAATGAGAATGTGACACGGATATAGCGCATTCAAAAGTGTTAATCTGCGTCATGAAATTAGCAACTTTTTCAAAACTGCACTCCTGCTCTCCCTCTGACGGATAGAGACTCAGCCAAAGGCGTGACCTGGCACAACCACCTCAACCAATGTTCTTTTTCCGTTATAACTGACTGTCAAACTGGATAATAAAAGAAGGTTCTGTGGCATTCATTGTTTGTGTTTGTTCATGTTTCACAAAGAGTTTAACCTGAGCCAGACCGACAACAAAGAGAGAGAATAGAAATCATATCACATCCATACAGGGATAGTAGTATACAGTTCCTCTGAGCCCTAAAGGATTTAGGGTCCAGACGCTTTTGCCCTCATGACATTCACTTATGCCAATAATCAAAATAATAATGTCATTTATTGATATCACACACACAGCAATGCTACACAAACATTTGTGTTGTCTAAAACAGTTCTCCTATATATTTGGAGTCATGCAGTGCAAAAATAAACATAATGAACATTATAACTCATATAAAGGACAAACTATTTACATTTCTTCAAAAAAGGCCCAAATGTATGCCAAATCTCAAAACATTCTTCTCTGTAGAACGGTAATAGACTTGAGTGACCTATCTTTCCCACTATATGCTCTTTGTTCTCGCTCAGATTCCCTGGAGTGATCTATCTTTTCCACTACATAGTCTTTGTGTGATGGACCTGCCTTCCCATTGATTGAAAAATGTCAACACAATCTCGCAAAGCATCATGGGAGATTTATGCTAGACGGTAGCACGGAGCTAACGGCAGAAATGACTGAAAACGTGATAAATTATGGACATCAAGTTGATAAATCTAGGATGTAAGAGTTTGGATTTATTGCTCAACAACTCCGAAAAAAGGAACAACTTCCAGGCTGGATTAAAAAACTCCTGTAAAGGCTATAAAGACACCAAAGACTTACCGTGATGGCTAACTCCTTGGCTTTTAGCTGCAAAAATACGGAAAACTGTAAGTTTAACGGTTATTAAATGATTAAAATATGAATCAGAGGTGCTGTTTGGGATCGTAGACGATGCTTTAGGTTCCTCAGGGTTTTTAAAACATATTAAAATATATGATATACTGGTATCGGATCGGTTCTCGGTATTGGCCGATACGCAAGTTCAGGTATCGGAATCGGTATCGGGAAGCAAAAAATGGTATTGGACCATCTCTACCACAATCTAAGCTTTCCAATGATATTAGCGCCAGTTGCTGTGACAAATGGTTTGCAAGAAAATTAACATTGAACTTACATGAAATGTTATCATATTTGCATTTTGCATAAATCTCTGCACACCCATTAGTCTCTGCGAAATATCTCACAAACTCTTCACTCAACACATGCATCGGTACAACAAGCGGTTCCCGGGTACATGGTCTCCAACTTTGGGCCAAAATTATAATGTATTCTCATGTAAACTATTTATGTCAGCACGGACATTTTTGTAAATTGCTTAGCCAGTGTATCCCACCATAATGGTTATTATATTGCCATATTCCAGACAGTCCCACTTAGTTATATATATCCCACTTACAAATATGAAAATATTTATACTGGTATGCTTCCTAGTGACATTAATGCAAAAGTACGAAGAAAAAACTATTCAAGCTGTGTGTGCATCGTTAAAATTCTGAAGTGCAAAATAGTACAAGCTACAACACAAATATTTCCATCCATAGATAAGAATAATCAAGTCTAACCTCTGAACTTATTTTCAAAGTGCACCAGATTGATGCATTTAAACGTTAAAATACACAACATTTTCTTAAAGGGGAGCATGCCCATGGACCGCCGTAGGGGGGCTTGTGCCCCAGTGCAGCTCTAGGTCTAGTGACGCCCCTGGGGCAGTGTCCCCGTTTTAAGTTTTACAAAGATAAAAACATCACCTGTTTTGGAGGTATTTATGCTTCTGAGTTGAAAATGTCCCTGGATTTTGTCTCAGAGATCTGGTCACCTTAGCTTGAACCCACATAACACTGGTGTACTCAGTGTACAGTAAAATGTGCTATTTCAGATTAAATATTTTCAAACAGCCACTCAGTGCTTGTGCAATTTTCTAGAAGGCACAGAAACTCTCTAGTCGCCTCTCCGTCAGCTCCGCAAAATGTATGCTGAATTGATCTTATAAATATAAGTTGTGCATGGCATGTGGCTATCAGTTGCTCATCGGGATTGGGAAATCAATTTGCCAGTCTCCTACCGACTCTGCTAGCCTAGGCTAGCTAGCCAACTGGCTTAAGTTTTCAAATGTAAACATAAGTGCAAACACCTAGACAAAGGTGGAGAAGATGAGCTCAAGCTAGCAAGACCATCTCTGCGGCCATCTCATGACTACGAGTCACTCTTTAGGATCGGGAAATCAACTCACCAGCCCCCTGCTGACTGATTGCCTGGCCGGTTGAGTTTTTTAAAAGTAAACATCAATAAGCACCCCTCAGCATTTATATTTGTCTCTCCATCTCTCCCATGCTCAGTGCATCTTTCAATTCAACAGTCAATACAAAACCTGCCATCTGATCGTGCACACCCACACCAACCAGGTGTACAAGGAATACAAACAAAACCCCTTTATTTAGTTTTCTAAATTCTATTCAATCATTATGACACTATAAGTATGTGCAAAATAGGTATTTAGAAAAAGTTAGGGCAGTAGTGTTCAGTGGCGTGGGCTATGGCACTTCTAGTGTCAAACTGAAATAAACTTTCTTTCAAGTTTTTACAACTCCTTAAGGCACCCATCCTATAATAGCATTTCCATAATATCATACACACTATAAACACTGATGTCTGCTGTACAGGTGGAGGGGGAGGAAAGGGAGTACAGCGAGGACGGCTGTGTGAAGGAGCCTTCAGGACCCCCCTCGGCTGTGGCTGTCCCAGAGTCAGGACTAAAGATAAGCCACACGTCACCGGACATCCCCCTGGAGACCCAGGCCAAACTGGAGAAAAACCAGGTCCACACCCTGGCCAGGGACAGGGTCCAGAGACAGATTACTGAGCCTACCTCATCTGTACGGTCGGTACACATTGATCTACAAAGCTACTGTCCAACTTTAAGTGTTTGCAGATTAAACACATATGGAAACAAACAGTTACACAGTCACAGACACCTAGACCTCTTGGTTCAGACATACCTTTTCACAAATTTGACAGCATATAAAACATCAGGCTTAAGGGAACAAAGTGATTTCAGCAGTTGCCTCACAGAAACAATGACTTATAAAAGAATATAGTCAAGCAAAATCCTTTTAATGTTCTAATATGTCTAATTTTAAACAAAACTTTGTTTACAGGCACAACTCCATCCGTCGTCAGATGAACTTGTCCAATCCAGATTTCAACCCTGCTCAGTTCCAGCGTCAAGAGTCACTGTCTGGTTTGGGCCGAATCAAACCAGAACTCTACAAACAGCGATCAGTCGATGCAGAAGATGGACGTTGCACAGACAGCTGTGGGCGTCTCCTCTTCGTTCTGAAGTTTGACTTTGACCTAGAGCAGCTGATCGTGAAGATCCACAAGGCTCAGGATCTTCCGGCAAAGGACTTCTCAGGGACCTCCGACCCTTATGTCAAGATCTACCTGCTGCCTGACCGCAAAACCAAGCACCAGACCAAGGTGCACCGCAAGACACTCAACCCAGTGTTCGATGAGGTGTTTCTCTTTCCTGTGGCGTACGCCGAGCTGTCAAGCCGTAAACTGCACTTCAGCATCTACGACTTTGACAGGTTCTCTCGCCATGACTTGATTGGCCAAGTGGTTGTGGACAACTTCCTGGATCTTGCCGACTTTCCCCGGGAGACAAAGCTGTGCCGGGACATACATTATGTAACCTCGGTGAGATACCAACTTTTATCTAGTTCCTTAAATTCTATCACTGTGTGACATTCTTGTCCTTCTTTAAACCATTAATGCTACATTTCTTAGTAAAGTTTTCCATTTATTATTGTCTATTCTTGCCTGTCCAGAACTTGCTTAAACAATCAAAAAGAGCACAAAAACACACGTAAACCCCTCTTTTAACAGCAGGGGGAGGGAGATATATCAATACTTTGGTATTTTATTTCCCTTCTCATGTGGAACTCGTGTGGTTTCAAGAGGCAGAGACATATAAATATACTTAGATAGAGTTAATGTTTAATGAAAGCAGTAGAAAACACTTGGGGTTAGTGACCCAGATCTACACTAACATAAGACTGGGGTTGGTTTGACAGAGATACAGAGTTACTGTCTATATTACATTATTCGCTTAGATAAATCTACAGCTTTGGTACACTGAGTTACTCAGTAAGAAATTTAGATCCTCCTGTATGGGAAATCCTCATGGTTCACTGACTAGCGTAGAGTAAGGATTGCAGTCTGGTGTGTGTCAGTTTGGGATAGTAACTCTTCTTTTCTAGTTTATTGGCAAACAATGTCAGTGGACAGTAGGGCTGTCGGACGAATTCCGAATAATAACAATAATAATTAAGGCTGCGAGCAGCGATGGACGGGCCCTCGCGCCTCTCCGCGCATCGGGGTTACTGGCAGACGCCGCTCTTTGCGACCGTTCATTCACTCGGCACTCAGACACCACAAATCGTCACCAATGAAAAGGGAACTCCTTACCGAGTTCAATGATACCATGATACCTCACACAAGACTCTACATCAAACGGGTCATTAGTTATAAAAGGGGGCGTGGCTATAGCATAGGGGGCGGGCCAAACCAACACCAATTATAAAGGAACTCTCTGCTGAGTTCATTGATACCTCACACAAAGGTCAACCTTAAATGGTTCAAATGTTATGAAAGGGGGCGTGGCCTGAGTAAGTGGGCGTGGTCATATTATAGGGTTTCATGCAAATCGGATGATGTTTGTCATATAAGGCGCATTTCATCTTGCCAGCAGGGGGCGCTATGACCAAAAGTCAATTTTTGCCTGTAGGTGTCCTCAGGTCTGGACTCTTGTCAATCGCGAGAAATTTCGGGCAGATACGACAACGTACACTCAAGTTACAACAATTCCTTTGTTCATCGCTAAACACTCAAAATGGCTGCCACGCCATGCCCACACCGTCTGACGAAAAGTTTTTCTTTTAATAACTTTTCATCGTTAAGGTGTTGAGATGATACAGACCAAGTTTGAAGTCCATCGGATGAAATCTCTAGGAGAAGTTCGTTAAATTATAGCACCTTGACTTTTAGGCCTACTTCCTGTTGCCACTAGGGGGCGCTATGACTTTAAGTAAATATCGGCCTTTATTTGTCCTCAGGGTTGGACTCTTACGAATCGTGAAAAGTTTCGAGCCAGTTGGACAATGCACACTCGAGTTACACCCACTTCCTGTTTCAGCGGCGAAACGCACAAAGTGGCCGCCCCGCCACGGCCACGCCCTATGACGAAAAGTTTTTCTTTTAACAACTTTTCATCTTTAACATCTTAAGATGACACAGACCGAGTTTGAAGTTGATCGGATGAAATCTCTAGGAGGAGTTCGTTAAAGTACGATGTGGAAATGGCCAAAATCGCACTAATTTCGAACTTTGAAATCAATATGGCGAACTTCCTGTTGGGTTTAGGGTATGGCCCCTATGACGGTTTTTGTACGTCTTGACATGTTACAAATGTTTACCAAGTTTCGTGAGTCTACGTTAAACGCACTGCAGGGGCTCAATTTTTTTTACTTTGTAGAGGGCGCTAGCGAGCCATATTTGGGCAGTTATTCGCAAAACCCTTAAAATACGTACATTTTCACCAGACTTGATGCAACCGCCAAATTTGGTGAGTTTTTGAATATGTTAAGCCCCTCAAAAAGGCAATTCATTTGACGAAATAATAATTCCTTCAGTTTCAATAGGGCCTTCGCCGCTGTCGGCGCTCGGGCCCTAAATATAGGCGCAAGCGGCGATTTGCGAGTTCAAACCCTTTATTAGCCAACAGAAGGTTGTAGTTCTAGTAGTTTCTAGTCTAACTTCTCTTCTAACGACTACTTTTACATATTACAGGCATCATTCACACACATTCATACACTGTGGCCTAGGCTACCATTTAAGGTGCCACCTGCTTATTAGGGTTCAAACCTCAAAGGGTTAGAACCCTATTGTTTTTGCTCCGGTTTATTATTAGGGTTCAAACCTCGAAAGGGTAGAACTCTATTGTTTATGCTACGGTTTGCGGTTACTAGGGCCCGAGCGCCGACAGCGGCGAAGGCCCTATTGAAACTGAAGGAATTATTATTAGGGCCCGAGCGCCGACAGTGTTGAAGGCCCTATTGAAACTGAAGGAATTATTAGGGCCCAAGCGCCGACAGCGGCGAAGGCCCTATTGAAACTGAAGGAATTATTATTTTCTGCAAATGAATCGCCTTTTGAGGCGCTTAACATATTCAAAAACTCCCCAAAATTGGCGGTCGCATCAAGTCTGGTGAAACTTTACGTATTTTAAGGGTTTCGGGAATAGGCGCACATAAATGGCTCGCTAGCGCCCCCTACAAAGTTAAAAAAATTTAGACCCTGCAGTGCGTTTATCGTAGACTCACGAAACATGGTACACATATGTAACATGTCAAGATGTACAAGAAACGTCATTGGAGTCATACCCTAAACCCAACAGGAAGTCCGCCATTTTGATTTCAAAGTTCTAAATTAATGCGATTTTGGCCATTTCCACATGTCGTACTTTAATGAACTCCTCCTAGAGATTTCATCCGATCAACTTCAAATTTGGTCTGTGCCGTCTTAAGACGTTAAAGATGAAAATTTGGTAAAAGAAAAACTTTTCGTTATAGGGCGTGGCCGTGGCGGGGCAGCCATTTTGTGCGTTTCGCCATCAAAACAGGAAATAGGTGTAACTTGAGTGTACATTTTCCCACTGGCTTGAAACTTTTCAGTATTCATAAGAGTCCAACCCTGAGGACAAATAAAGGCTGATATTTACTTAAAGTCATAGCGCCCCCTAGTGGCAACAGGAAGTAGGCCTAAAAGTCAAGATGCTATACTTTAACAAACTCCTCCTAGAGATTTCATCCGATGTACTTCAAACTTGGTCTGTATCATCTCAACACCTTAAAGATGAAAAGTTATTGAAAGATAAACTTTTCGTCAGACGGTGTGGGAGTGGTATGGCGGCCATTTTGTGTTTAGTGATGAACAAACAAGTTGTTGTAACTTGAGTGTAGGTTGTCGTATCTGCCTGAAATTTCTCACGATTGATAAGGGTCCAGGCCTGAGGACACCTACAGGCCAAAATTGACTTTTGGTCATAGCGCCCCCCACTGGCAACAGGAAATGTGGCTTATATGACAAACATCATCCAATTTAAATGAAACTCAGAATGTGTGGTCTACATGTGATACTGAGCCGCCCCCTATAATATGACCACGCCCACTTACTCAGGCCACGCCCTCTTTCATAACATTTGAACCGTTTAAGGTAGAGTCTTGTGTGAGGTGTCATTGAACTCAGCAGACTTCCTTCTTCATTGGTGATGGTTTGGCCCGCCCTCTATGCTTAAGCCACGCCCCCTTTCATAACATTTGAACCGTTTAAGGTAGAGTCTTGTGTGAGGTGTCATTGAACTCAGCAGAGACTTCCTTCTTCATTGGTGATGGTTTGGCCAGCCCTCTATGCTTAAGCCATGCCCCCTTTCATAACTAATGACTCGTTTAAGGTATACCCTTGTGTGAGGTATCACTGAACCCAGGAAAAAACTTTTTTTTTTTTTTTTTTTGGTTTGGCCCGCCCCCTATGCTTAAGCCACGCCCCCTTTCATAGCATTTCAACCGTTTAAGGTATACCCTTGTGTGAGGTATCATTGAACTCAGCACACAGTTCCTTATTCATTGGTGATTGTTCGACCCGCCCCCTATTCATTAGCCACGCCCCCTTTCACAGCTAATGAAATGTATGACGTAGAGTCTTGTGTGAGGTATCGTTGAACTCAGCAGGGAGTTCCCTTTTCATTGGTGATGATCTGCGGTGTCTGGGTGCAGCGGAAATGCACGGTCGCAAGGCGCGGAGTCCACCAGTAACCCCGATTAATTAGGGCCCGAGTGCCGACAGCGGCAAAGGCCCAATAGGCTCTGTGCACAAGCGTAGTGACGAACTTCCGCTGTAGCAAGAAGACGGCATATCAGTTTCTGGTTTACCAGCGTCGCCCAAAATGTTAGTTTTTAGTAGCTGTTTACCTGCCTAAAATAAGCATCAGTGATGTCCATTGAGTCGTTGATGCCTGGTCCCCTGCTCCAACAAGCAAGCGCAACAAGGGATTCAAACTCTACGTATCGAGTTATCTGCACAACTACAAGGGTAAGTAATGTGGTGTACCGGCCGGCTAGCGGCTAAGCTAGCTAGCTAGTTAGCGACGTGTTCATTTTTAGTGTAGTATAGAAGCTTGTTTTTCTTAATTTTAAACGCAAACTGTCTGTTTTTTGTATTATCGTTTGTATTTTCTGCCCCTCTCTGTTTCTAATAAAGATCAGGACACAGGGGAAGTCGTGGTCAGGGCACTGTGCTACAGGTCCATGAGGAAAGCTGAGAAACCTCACAGTTTGAGTGTATGGTGAAGTTAGGATTGATAAGTACAAGAACAAGTTCAGGTTCAGCCAACACTTATAAGCTTGTTACTTTAATAACCTGGTGTTCCTAATATTCCTGGGGATTTAGCTAAGGTAATTTTTCATTTAATATAACTCTCAAATCTAATGAAAACTTCATTAGACAGTAAGCAGGTAAGTTTACCTAGCCAATCCCCTCCGGGTTAAATGCGTTCTTATTCAAGTTCTCAATTCAGTCATTAATTTAAGATGCAATCTTGTGTTTAAGGTATTACGCTATCATGTTTCAAAGAAAAACGATTGTGGGTGCATTTGGCATATTATACAACATACTCTAATCCAACGTACAGAAATACATTACATTTGGTCTGTGATTATAGAATATAAGATATAGAAAATATTGTAAAAACGAGATTGTGTCCTAAAACAATGGTTAAACAGTGACCAGGCTAAGATAAATAAGTATTTACTATGACATTTTACTTATGCAGGTGGTAAGGAAAGATTCCAGTCCGGTGGAGCTGTTACATCACAGCTGCACATGTGTTGCTGGAGCAGCATTATGCAACCACTGTGTCGCTTTGCTGTTCCAGTCACCCCATTACTCTCAGCTGAATGTGCCAGTGGTCCCTCCTGTGCTAAGCTGTACTGAAGGAGAACAGCAGTGGCACAAGCCCAGATCTTTGGTATGTTTGCACTGTACTTACAGAGCTGTTGCATATATTTTCTAACTATATTTAATCTCTAACTGTATAATTGCATAACTTGATAGGGCATAAAACCGGGCCCTGTGGATAAGATGGCTGTGCTATCTGCTAAACCAAAGTGTAGAGCAACAACAGATGGTGTAAGGTAAGTGTAAAACCTGAATATTGTAAATTTATTACAATATGGTGCATGTTTGAATTAAAATACCTGTGTGGATATGCCACTTTCCATTCATGTAAGTTTTATGTTCCACTCAGGAGCACACTCTACAAAGGCCTCAGTGGGGAATTGCCCGATCTTTCAGTAGGGATATATCATATCAACCAAAATCTGTATACTAGTATTTCATGATTTTATTTTTCCTAGCCTTTTAGAAAAAAATGATTGAACTGAAATCAAACAAATGTTTAAATAACGGTCCTCTATTATGAACTTATTTGTAATGGTGTGTGGTGCTGTGCGTGATGTGCTACACATTGTGGCCATGAAAATGCAGGGGTGATGTATGATATGATAATTGTGGTTGTTTGATATTGTGGTATATTGCTAATCATTATATTGTTACATCCCTAGGTGACAGAGGTGTATAAAGATTTCTCTGCAGTGGAGGCACCGATGATCTGCAGCATGGGCATCAGCTGTGAAATTCCCCTGGTTGACTCTGCCCTTGGCAAGGTTCAAGCCGGAAGTCCATTGTCCTACCAACAACCAGCAACAGCAAAGAGAGACCTGTCCTTCCATGCTGCCCCACCACGTCCATCTGTGCCTCTTCAGAATTACCGCCTACAGCCATCAAGTTGCATGTTTGTCAGTGCTGAACCACAACAGCTACACCATAGGAGTCTGGAGGTCACCTGGGACATGGTGCACAAATTTGAATGTGCTACCAGAGCACAAAGTTCATGTACTGAATGGCATCAGCTAAGGAGGAATAGACTGACTGCCTCACGTTTCAGGGAGGTCTGCCAGGTTCGAGAGAACGCTGAAGAAGGTTTGGCTAACCGGATATTGCAAGGGACCCGTCAGACAGCAGCTATGAAGAGGGGGCTCGAATTAGAGACAGATGCTATCTGGGAATATTGCCAAATGAAAAGGGTCAACCACTACCCCTGTGGATTCGTAATTCACCCTGACGCTCCTTGGCTGGGGGCATCTCCAGACGGGTTAATCTTTGACCCTTCAGAGCCATGTCAGTTTGGGCTGATTGAGATGAAGTGCCCAAATGTTAAAAGCTATGTGGACTGCCTGTATCTCAAAATGAATTCAGGCAAATTGGAGCTAAAACAAACACATGCTTACTATTGGCAAGTACAGGGGCAGATGCTAATAACGGGAATGAGTTGGTGTGATTTTGTAGTCTCAGCTGAGGAAGACATACTCATTCAAAGAATTTACAGAGATAGGGATTTTTTGGATGTAATCAGAGAGAAAGTGGACAAGTTTTATTTTTATGTCTACTTGCAGAAATGCCTAATTTAGTTTTAAGTTTATTTGAATAGGGACAAGTATGTTACATAAACTCATGTTATGCTTATGTCAGTCCCTAGTAATGCTTCAGGAGTGAGATAAAATCCAATATTCTATGCTGTGTTTTGTAATTTTCACTTTTAATGGCATGTTTTTATGATGTTCATGTTTTTATGAAAAATGTTAGTAAGTTTGTGCATTTATTATAATAATCATAATATTAAAATGTTTAGGGTGCTGTGAGCACCCCAAGAAAAAGACCAGCCATTTATTACCATTGTACTCAAGAGGAGGAAGACTTCTGTAGCACTACAGATAAGAGGGAATTTTTGGGGGTGAAGTGCCCCTTTTAACAACTGTAAAGAACTGTAACTATGACATGCCTGTGATTGAATTTGTTGTACCTTCAAGTTGTCATGAAAAAAAAACAGTCAAGACTTGGCAATTTACAAAATGATAATTTTATTATGTTTAACAGAACAATATAGTTATCAATAGGGCTGCACAATTAATCGCTATTGTACCAAAATAAAAAAATATTCTACATTTTTGACTCATCAAAGTAGCCCCCTTTGGCAAATATAACAGCTGAACACACTCGTGGCATTCTTTCTACAATGGAAATCAAATATTCTTCAGAAAGTTCTTCCCAACTCTGTTGCAGAAGTTCCCATAAATGTGTGGCACTTGTAGGTTGCTTTGCTTTCACTTTTCTGTCCAGTTCATCCCAAACCAGCTCAATGGGGTTTAAGTCTGGTGACTGTGCTGGCCACTCCATGTTTTTAAGCTTACCATCTTGTTCTTTTTTGCTAAGGTAGTTCTGGCATAGCTGGGACTTATGTTTTGGGTCATTATCTTGCTGTAGGATGAACCCCTGACCAACTTGGTGCATACCAGAGGGTACTGCATGGCGCTGCAAAATGCTGTGGTAGCCGTTTTGGTTCAGAGTGCCTTTCACTCTGTACAAATCACCAACCCTGGATCCAGCAAAATAGCCCCAGACCATCATGCTTCCTCCTCCATGTTTGACAGTTGAAGTCACACACTGAGGAACCATCCTTTCGCGTACTCGATGGCGTACAAAAATCCTGCGTAATGAACCGAAGATTTTGATTCATCAGTCCATAGCACCTTCTTCTAGTCTTCAGTAGTCCGTTGACGATGTTTCTTGGCCCAGGCAAGCCTCTTTTTCTTATTCTGACGTCTTAGCAATGGCTTTCTTGCTGCAACTCGACCTATCAAACCTGCAGCTCGAGTCTTCTCTTTACAGTTGAAACTGAGACTTGCTTATTACGACCACTATTAAGCTGTGCTTGAAGCTGTTGTCCTGTGAGCCGCCTATCACACAAGCTGTTGACTCTCACAAACCTGTCTTCTGATTCTGTTGTGGCTTTGGGTCTGCCAGACCTCTTCCTGTCAGAGTCCCCCTTTCGCCCCTAAATCTGTTGTTGAAGAATACTGTACTCAATGACTTTTTTCGCAATTTCTCTGTAGGAAAGACCAACATTCTTAAGTGTTATGATGGTCTGTCTCTCTTCCATTGTTAATTGCCTTTTTCCCGCCATTTCTATAGCAACACACTACTTTATGCAGTACAATACTGTTCAAATAATGCTCAGGAGGGTATGGTACCACAGTGTGTTCCAACAATACTTTTTATACAAACGAAGGGGTTGTAAGTAATCCAGACAAGTTGGAACACCTGTGGGAATTGGTAGCACCAACTTTCCAAGCTTGATGCTACATTGCTGTAGAACAGCTTTACATTGTTTACCCATTTAATGCCCAGCTAATGATGTGGGCTATGTGAATAACTGGGGGGCATTCTGGGGAAAGCCTGGTCTGATTGAGAGAGACGGCATTCATCCCACCTGGGACGGAGCCGCTCTCATATCAAAAAATCGGACCGAGTCTATTATCGGTCATAAACCATGACAACCCAAGTTTGATATTAGTAATCAGAGGTGCAGTGCAATGCGCCCCTCTGTGCTTCCGTTGGAGCAGTCGCCCACTCATAGTCTAACAAGCACGGTGTCTGTCCCCTGACTCAGATCGGTTAAATCAAAGGTAAACAAAAGATGCGCTATACTCAACAACCTAATTGGAATTAAAATGACTGAAACGATAGAACAAAATAGGAAAATTAGATGTGGACTATTAAATATTAGATCTCTGTCTTCTAAAGCTGTATTGGTAAACGACTTGATATTAGATGATAAAATTGATTTATTTTGTCTTACTGAAACCTGGCTGGGCCATGAAGAATATGTTAGTCTAAATGAAGCCACTCCTCCCAGTCATATTAATACGCAAATTCCTAGAGGCTTAGGCCAAGGAGGGGCAGTTGCAGCCATATTTTATTCACGCCTGTTATTTACTCCTAAACCTAAACTAAATTATAACTCATTTGAGAGTCTTGTTCTCAATCTTCAACATCCAAAATGGAAAACATTACAGCAAATTATATTCGTTATTATTTACAGGGCACCAGGTCCGTATTCTGAATTTTTATTTGAATTCTCAGAGTTACTTATTGTAGGTGATTTGAATATCCATGTGGACGTTGACAATGATAGCCTTAGTACTGCTTTCAACTCATTGTTAGATTCAATCGGTTTCAGTCAGAGTGTGCACAAGGCGACGCACTGTTTTAACCACACCCTTGACCTTGTGCTGGCATGTAGTATTAAAATTGAGGATTTAATAATATTTCTGCAGAATTCGGTATTATCACATCATTCTTTAATTACTTTCGATTTCTTAATACCTGACTATACTAAATTAGATAAAAACTTCTACACTAGATGCCTATCTGACAGTGCTATAGCTAAATTTAAGGAAGATATTCCAACAGCATTTGACTCTATGTCATGCCTTAACATAACAGAGGACCTTTATGTTAACCTCAGTCCCTCCCAAATTGATACATTTGTAGACGGTGCTACGACCTGCCTACGGACGACCTTAGACTCTGTTGCTCCCCTCAAAAAGAAGATGATGAAGCAAAGCAAATTAGCACCTTGGTATAACTCCCAAACTCGCATATTAAAACAAATCTCGGGAAACCTCGAAAGTAAATGGCGTCCCCCAAAGTGGAAGAATCTCGTTTGGATCCTCAAGAAAGTCTCAAAACCTATAGGAAGGCCCTAAGAAAGGCAAGATCAGACTATTACTCATCACTAATAGAAGAAAATAAGAAACCCAAGGTTTCTTTTCAGTACTGTAACCAGGCAGACAGAGAGTCACAGCTCTACTGAGCCATCTATTCCTCTAGCTCTGAGTAGTGATGACTTCATGAGCTCCTTTAATGATAAAATTATAACAATTAGAGATAAAATTCATCACCTCTTGCCCACAGCTTCTAACAGTTCACCTTTAAACGCAGGACCGCTAGAAAGAACGACTAGTCCCGACATATTTTTAGATTGCTTTTATCCTATAGACCTTCAACAATTAATGTTAAAGGTATCTTCAGCTAAGCCATCTACCTGTCTCTTAGACCCTATCCCAACGAGGCTACTCAAAGAAGCGTTACCCGTGGTTAACACTTCATTACTAGATATGATCAATATGTCCTTATTAACAGGTTATGTACCCCAGTCATTTAAAGTAGCAGTGATAAAACCTCTTCTGAAAAAAACCAACCCTCGATCCTGAGGTCTTAGCAAACTATAGACCTATATCTAACCTTCCCTTTTTATCCAAGATCCTTGAGAAGGTAGTTGCTAATCAGTTATGTGATTTTCTACATAGCAATAGTTTATTTGATGACTTTCAATCAGGATTTAGAAAGCATCATAGCACAGAGACGGCACTGGTGAAAATTACTAACGACCTTCTAACTGCTGCAGACAAAGGACTTGTCTACATTCTTGTTTTACTAGATCTTAGTGCTGCATTTGACACTATTGACCATACCATCCTGTTACAGAGACTGGAACACTTAGTTGGCATTAAAGGAATCGCACTAAGCTGGTTTAAGTCCTATTTCTCTGAGCGATCCCAATTTGTTAACATTAACGATAAACCCTCCAAGCACGCTAAAGTTAGCCATGGCTCAATAGGCTCAAGGCTCAGTGCTTGGACCAATTCTATTTTCCTTATATATGCTTAATATTATTAGGAAACACTCAATTAACTTTCACTGTTACGCAGACGACACCCAATTATATCTGTCAATTAAGCCAGACGAAAGTGGTCAGTTAGCTAATCTTCAAGCGTGTATTAAAGATATAAAATCCTGGATGACCCACAATTTCCTGATGTTAAACTCAAAGAAAACTGAAGTTATTGTGATGGGACCAACGCACCTCCGAACTTCATTATCTAAAGAAATAGTTACTCTACTGTCAGAAATTTAGGAGTTATTTTCGATCAGGATATATCCTTCAATGCCCACTTCAAACAAACCTCAGGAACAGCCTTTTTCCATCTTCGTAACATTGCCAAAATTAGGAATATCCTGTCTCAAAATTATGCTGAAAAACTAGTCCATGCATTTGTTACTTCCAGGCTAGACTACTGTAATTCCTTACTATCAGGTTGCTCAAATAAGTCCCATAGTCCCAAGTCTCCAGCTGATCCAGAATGCTGCAGCACGTGTTCTGACGAGAACTAAGAGAAGAGATCATATTTCTCCTGTATTGGCTTCTCTGCACTGGCTTCCTGTGAAATCTAGGATCGAATTTAAAATCCTCCTCCTGACCTACAAAGTTCTAAATGGTCAAGCACCATCATACCTAGAAGAGCTCTTAGTACCTTATTGTCCTAGTAGAGCACTACGCTCCCAGAATGCAGAGCTACTTGTGGTTCCTAGAGTTCCTAGAGTAGACTGGGGGCCAGAGCCTTCAGCTATCCGGCTCCGCTCCTGTGGAACCAGCTCCCACTTTGGGTTCGAGGGGCAGACACCGTCACCACATTTAAGAGTAAACTGAAAACCGTCCTCTTTGATAAAGCTTATAGTTAGGAAGTGAGGAGTTGCAGCATCCACCTAACCCGGCCCATCTGCTCCTCTTCATAGTCATCAGTTTTATTTATTATATAAACAATAATCTAGCAAGAGTAGAGGGAGGCAGGCCAGTACAGCCCGATCCGGTTGGGGGGAGTTCTAGCCCGACCAGGCACCTCTCTTTAACCTGCCTCTCTTAGTTATGCTATTATAATTCTAGACTGCCGGGGAAGTTCCTTCCTTCCTATGACACACTGAGCTGCTCTCTCATCTCTACTTGTTTCCTTTTGTATGCATCCTGTCCCAGAAATGCTTGTTACTAACCTAGCTCTGGGGAGTTTACTCGTGTCCGGGAATTGCAGAGAATCGCAGATGCTGCGTCCTGCTGCATCCTGCTGCATCCTGCTGCGTCCTGCTGCGTCCGCCACATCCACCCATGCTCTGCAGCGCCAAGTTACATCCTGCAACGCCCTGCTGTGATGTTCATATGCACAGAGCAGTCAGGATCCGGTATAGGAGACTGCACTACTCAGTATGACACGATGTGCCCTGCTATGACATGAACTTCCACGATGACCTTCGAAGTCACTGTTCCATTATCTTTAATGTGACTATTATTTGCCACTGTTCATCACACCCCCGACCGGCCCCGTCAGACGCCGCCTACCAAGAGTCTGGGTCTCCCGAGCTTTCTTCCTAAAAGGGAGTTTTTCCTTGCCGCTGTCGCAATAGCCACTGCTAATGCTTGCTCTTGAGGGAATTACTGTAATTGTTGGGGTTTTGGAATTAATAGAGTGTGGTCTGGACCTACTCTATCTGTAAAGTGTCTCAAGATAACTCTGTTATGATTTGATACTATAAATAAAATTGAATTGAACCTTTTGTAAAATACTGAAATGTACATTGTTTTTCAGTTTTGGGTAACCTTACTTTTTTTTTTAACATCAGGCTGTTCACCACTTACCTTTGTACCATTTCAAGGTATTCATTGGACTTGAACTGCTAAAATTTCAATAAAAAACTAAATAAATTGGGGTGTTCTAAAACTTTTGATCAGTAGTGTATACAGTTGCCATGATCAGTAGTGTATACAGTTGCCATGGCAACGTATACATTTCCGTAGATGGAAGGAGGTGAGGTTTTGCAGGGTTTTGCAGTAACAGACAAATGAGCAATATTTCGAGATAACATTACGAGGCAGAGAGCCAGTCGCTAAATTAGTCAAATTTAACATCTTAATGCTTCATCCCCACAAAGCACATTGTTATCGCCAGATGAGTGACAGCTTTGTAGAGAATAATATTTAGCCATGGTTCCTCTGGGGACTGGAGATTTTGAGGGTACGGGTGCCATTCTGTCTCAGAAAGCAAACTGTTGCTGAAAAGGAATGACACAGTGTTCCTTATTCACTTACTATTGTTTACACATTTTAACACCTTGTGGCATCGCAAGGGGACGTGTGGTAGAGGGACGCTATTTTCCTCTACAGGAGTGGCTACCCAGTGGCAAAATGGCCGCCACCCACACTACAAGTCCCAGAATGCACTGCACAGGGAGGTGCAAATGCCTCAGCCTGTTGATTACTGCAGGTGCTCATGCACTGGGAGAAGACAGAGAGCAGAGGCAGAGAGAAGAAAAGCAGAAATTTTATTTATAGTATCAAATCATAACATAAGTTATCTCGAGACACTTTACAGATAGAGTAGGTCTAGACCACACTCTATAATTTAGAAAGCCCCAACAATTCCAACAATTCCAGTAATTCCCTCAAGAGCAAGCAGTGCGACAGTGGCGAGGAAAAACTCCCTCTTGGGGAAGAAACCTCGGAAGAACCTAGGCGGTGTCTGACGAGCCGGTTGGGGGTGATGATCGAGCTGTAGCGATATAGTCACATTAATAATGGAACAGTGACTGGATGTAGCGGGAAGCTGCAGGGTTCAGCAGGGCGCAACGCACTGACATTGCAGGGCACCGCTGAGCTCAGCAGGGAGTGCAGCAGGACCACGGTGACAGCTGCAACCAGGATCTTGGTGCAAAACGTTCTCCAAGGAAATACGCTGGGGAAAAAGCATAAGGACTCCGGGGTAAACTCCCCAGAAGCTAGGATTAGTAACAAGCATTTCTGGGACGGGCTGCACACAAATAGTAATAGTAATAGTAACAGTAATAGAAAGGGAGAGAGGGAGAGAGCAGCTCAGTGTGTCAAAGGAAGGAAGTCCCCCGGCGTCTAGAACTATAACAGCGTAACTATAACAGGTAACTAAGAGAGACAGGTCATATGGAGAGGTAGCTTTTCGGGCTTAGAACTCTCCCCCTGCCGGATCGGGTTTGGCTGGCCTGCCTCCCTCTACTATGTTATGTATTATTAATCTAACAATTATGAAGAGAAGCAGTTGGGCCAGTTAGGTGAACACTGCAACTCCTCACTCCCTAACTATAAGCTTTATCAAATAGGAGAGTTTTAAGTTCATTCTTGAATGAGGTGACAGTTTCTGCCCCTGAACCCAGATCGGGAGCTGGTTCCATAGGAGAGGAGCCTGAATAACTGAAGGCTCTAGCTCCCATTCTACTTTTAGAGATTCTAGGTACCACCAGTAACTCTGCATTCTGGGGAGCGCGGTAGTGGGGTGCAATAGGGTAATATAGGAGCTCTTCTAGATATGATGGTGCTAGACCATTTAGAGCTTTGTAGGTCAAGAGAAGGACTTTAAACTCAATCCTGGATTCAACAGGAAGCCAATGCAGAGAAGCTAAGTACAGGAGAAATATGATCTCTTTTCTTAGTTCTTGTGAGAACACGCTGCAGTATTCTGGATCAGCTGGAGAGTCTTAAGAGACTTATTTGAGCAACCTGACAGTAGGGAATTACAATAGTCCAGCCTGGAAGTAACAAATGCATGGACTAGTTTTTCAGCGTCGTTTTGAAACAGGATATTCCTAATTTTGGCAATGTTACGAAGATGATAAAAAAGGCGTGTTCTTGAGGTTTGTTTTAGATTGGCATTAAAGGATTTATCCTGATCAAAGATAACTCCTAAATTTCTAACAGTGGTGCTGGAGGCCAGGGCAATACCATCCAGAGTAGCTATATCTTTGAATAATGAAGTTCGGAGGTGTTTAGGGCCCAGCACAATAACTTCCAGTTTTGTTAGGGTTTAACATCAGAAAATTATAGGTCATCCAGGATTTTATATCCTTAATGCACGCTTGAAATTTAGCTAGCTGACTGGTTTCCATCTGGTCTGATTGACAAGTATAATTGGGTGTGCATCCGCATAACAGTGAAAGTTAATTGAGTGTTTTCTAATAATATTGCCTAGAGGAAGCATATATAAGGAGAATAGAATTGGTCCAAGCACTGAGCCTTGAGGAACCCCATGGCTAACTTTAGCGTATTCTTGGGAGGATTTATCATTAACATTCACAAATTGAGATCGATCAGAGAAATAGGACCTAAAACCAACTCAGAGCAATTCCTTTAATGCCAACCAAGTGTTCCAATCTCTGTAACAGGATTGAATGGTCAATAGTGTCAAATGCAGCACTAAGATCTAGTAAAACAAGAATGGAGACAAGACCTTTGTCTGCAGCAGTTAAAAGGTTGTTAGTAATTTTCACCAGTGCCGTCTCTGTGCTATGATTCTTTCTAAATCCTGATTGAAAGTCATCAAATAAACTATTGCTATGTAGAAAATCACATAACTGATTAGCAACCACCTTCTCAAGGATCTTGGATAGAAAGGGAAGGTTTGATATAGGTCTATAGTTTGCTAAGACCTCAGGATCGAGGGTGGGTTTTTTCAGAAGAGGTTTTATCACAGCTACTTTAAATGACTGTGGTACATAACCTGGTAATAGAGACATATTGATCATATCTAGTAATGAGGTGTTAACCACAGGTAATGCTTCTTTGAGTAGTCTCGTTGGGATGGGGTCTAAGAGACAGGTAGATGGCTTAGCTGAGGATATCTTTAACATTAATTGTTGAAGGTCTATAGGATAAAAGCAGTCTAAGTATATGTCGAGACTAGTCGTTATTTCTAGCGACTCTGCGTTTAAAGGTGAACCGTTAGAAGTTGAGTGTAAAAGGTGATGAATTTTATCTCTAATTGTTGTAATTTTATCATTAAAGAAGCTCATGAAGTCATCACTACTCAGAGCTAGAGGAATAGATGGCTCAGTAGAGCTGTGGCTATCTGTCAGCCTGGCGACAGTGCTGAAAAGAAACCTTGGGTTGTTCTTGTTTTCTTCTATTAGTGATGAGTAATAGTCTGATCTGGCCTTTCTTAGGGCCTTCCTATAGGTTTTGAGACTTTCTTGCCAATCCAAACGAGATTCTTCCACTTTTGTGGAACGCCACTTACATTCGAGGTTTCGCGAGATTTGTTTTAATTTTGAAGTTTGGGAGTTATACCAAGGTGCTAGTTTCCTTTGCTTCATCATCTTCTTTTTCAGGGGAGCAATGGAGTCTAAGGTCGTCCGTAGGCATGTCGTAGCACCGTCTACAAATGCATCAATTTGAGAGGGACTGAGGTTAACATACAGGTCCTCTGTTATGTTAAGGCATGACATAGAGTCGAATGCTGTTGGAATATCTTCTTTAAATTTAGCTATAGCACTGTCAGATAGGCATCTGGTGTAGGAGCTTTTATCTAATTTAATATGATCAGGTAGTAAGAATTCGAAAGTGATTAAAGAAAATCTGATAATACCAAATTCTGCGAAAATATTATTAAATCCTCAATTTCAATACCATATGCCAGCACAAGGTCGAGGGTGTGGTTAAAACAGTGCGTCGCCTTGTGCACACTCTGACTGAAACCAATTGAATCCAGTAATGAGTTGAAAGCAGTACTAAGGCTGTCATTGTCAACGTCCACATGGATATTAAAATCACCTACAAGAAGTACTTGGTCTGATTTAAGGACTAAACATGATAAAAACTCTGAGAATTCAGATACAAATTCAGAATATGGACCTGCAGCCCTGTAAATAACAACGAATATAATTGGCTGTAATGTTTTCCATTTTGGATGTTGAAGATTAAGAACAAGACTTTCAAATGAGTTATAATGTAATTTAGGTTTAGGTGTAATTAACAGGCTTGAATCAAAGATGGCTGCAACTCCCCCACCTCGGCCTGAGCCTCTAGGAATTTAAGTATTAATATGGCTGGGAGGAGTGGCTTCATTTAGACTAACATAGTCTTCATGGCCCAGCCAGGTTTCAGTAAGACAAAATAAATCAATGTTATTATCTGATATCAACTCGTTTACCAATACTGCTTTAGAAGACAGAGATCTAATATTTAATAGTCCACATCTAATTTTCCTATTTTGTTCTATTGCAGTCGTTTTAATTCCAATTAGGTTGTTAAGTATAGCGCATCTTTTGTTTACCTTTGATTTAACCGATCTGAGCCGGGGGACAGACAAAGTGTTTATTAGACTATGAGTAGGCGACTGCTCCAACGGAAGCACAGAGGGGCGCATTGCACTGCACCTCTGATTACTAATATCAAACTTGGGTTGTCATGGTTTATGTCTGATAAACTCGTTCAGATTTTTGATATGAGAGGCACCGTCCCAGGTGGGATGAATGCCGTTCTCTCAATCAGACCAGGCTTTCCCGAGAACACGCCCCAGTTATTCACATAGCCCACATCATTAGCTGGGGACCACCCGGACAACCAGCGGTGGAAGGATGACGCACGGCTGTACATTTCATCATTGGTCAGGTTTGGCAGGGGTCCAGAGAAAACTACTGAGTCCGACATTGTCTTTGCGTATGCACAAAGTGACTCAACATTCATTTTAGTGATCTCCGATTTACGACCATTACCACCCACTGAAGTACGATCTTACTGTATTTACGGTTCTTTTAGCCAGCAGCTTTAGATGGGTTTCTATATCGCCCGCCCCAGCCCCAGGGACACATATGACCGTAGGTAGGCCTACTGTAGCCGGCCGGGGCGCTGGCTTCACATATCGCAGTATAGAGCTCCCAATAACCAGAACTGGCTTCTCAGCTGGTGTATCACTGAGTAGGAGAAACTGTTAGAGAGGCGAAGACGCTCCGTTTAGAGCGGAATCACAATGTGCACTCCCTGGTCTAGACAGATCTAACGCTTCACGCTTCCCTCGGACAGTCACCCACTCGCCCGGGCTGCTCGGGGTCTGCCCGGGGGACAGCTAGCAGAAGCTACAGAAGCTACAGTATGTTGGCCCGCATTAACTACATGGTGCTGGCTAGCTACGGAAGCATACGATTCTGATTCCATTGGTGCGGAGCCGTGACTCAAATTCACTCGAGCGCTGCCCCCACACAAAACAGCGCGCAATATACTACATTTATTACATGTATCGTTATCACTAAAGGAGGCAGAGGAATAGCTAAACATTTGACACACAGAGCAAGAAAGAGCACGGAGAGGGAGAGGAATTAACCATTGCTAATGGCTAAGCTAAAGTAGCTAACAGTGTTTTAACAATTGTAAATTCAGCGAGTCAGTCACTGTAAGTGAGGCTAAGTATAAGTGCTTGAGTAAAACAATTGTAATTCAAATGCAATCCAGGCAAATAGCCGCTAATTTAAACAGTGAAGCAGAGTTCAGTAAGTTTTTGCCGGAGCAGCAAACTAGCGTTTGTAACACGGGAACACCGGAAGTGACACAATACGCTCACCTTACACGTCGGCACGTCAATGCCACAACACAGCTTCGTACTTCGGGAGATCAATCTATTCCTGAGTTCTACCAGGACTACCAGGACTTTGCTAAACCTAGTAGTTTTATTCCCAGTACGTTTTTGAGTTTGAGTTACTGTTTTTCGTTGGACTATTTTCTGAAAAGACTGTTTAAAATAAAGCCTCTGTTTTCCCGCAACCACTTTTTGGCTTGTCTCTGCCCTACACCACACCTGCTACAAAGAAACACCTCTCATGACATCACATATGGTGGAGAATGCGGGCAGTAGGTGCGTAGAGATAGATGAGTGAACCTGAAGATATTGAAGACTTGGTGGACTTCACACAAGGGACTCCCAGGCACACATGGAGCAACTACTACAGATTCTGGTGGAGACCCAGAGGGCACAGCAAGAAACTAATGCAGCCTTGCTGCAACAGCAAGTAAAGGCAAATCAACTCAAGGAACTGGAGCTTCGACAGACCCAGCCGAAACTCAAGGTGGGGATTTCATTCCAAAGTTGGGAGTGACGGATGATGTGGACGCTTACCTTCATGCGTTCGAGGCAACTGCTACCCCGGAAGGGTGGCCAAAGGCACAGTGGGTAGAGCTTTGGCTCCTTTTCTCTCAGGGGAGGCTCTTAAGGCCTTTCAAGATGTAGAGACTAGCATTGGACATGACTATGACAAGCTAAAGGAGGAGATTTTGAGCCGCCATGGCCTGACCAAGTTTAGTTTGGCACAGCATTTCCATAATTGGAGTTTCCAAAAGGGGACCACGCCCCGTGCCCAATTGCATGAACTGATGTGAGTTACCAAAAGGTAGCTAGAACCTGAGAAGAACAACTCAGCCGCCATAGTGGAAACCCAGGTTATGGACCGTTACCTGAGAGCTCTGCCCTATGAAGCAAAAAGGGTAATCAGTCACCAGAAATTAACAACCGCTATGCAGTTAGTAGAAGCAGTTGAGCAGTATCAGGCAGCCTCCGAGATGCTCCGACTCCTCCGTAGAGAACCCTCCGCTTCTTTTCCCCTTCGGCCCAGCTGGGTCCGCCAAAAAGAGACCAAACCTGATAGCCCTCCCTCTAGTTCCCAACGAAGAGGGTTTAACCCATCAGGACAGCCAAGTGGATTCCTGAAACCTGAATCTCGACAGTGCTATCACTGTGGCGAGGTGGGCCATATCTCATGGCAGTGTGACAAGTCCGATGAGCCAATGCCCACAGCGGGGTCTACAAGCAACCCTCAGGTGCACTTGGCTGCACTCCTCGTGGAGAAGGGAGACCACAGACCAACCTGCCTGGTAACAGTCAACCGGTGTGATGTAGAAGCCTTGCTTGATTCGGGAAGTGCTCGGACCCTTGTCCAGGAGGTTGTGTTGGAGGCCTCACACCTTGCTCAAGGGGAACCGGTTCCTGTTGTTTGTGTCCATGGAGACACCCGGGAGTACCCAACTGCCCTGGTGAGGTTAAAGACTACGAAGGGTTCCTTCGATGTTGAAGTGGGAGTAATTAAGACACTCCCAGTTCCTGTCCTGATTGGTCGAGACTGTCCAGCCTTCTCCAAACTGTGGAGCGAAGCCCAAAAGACGCGAAACCGGGAACCCTGAAAACGTAAGTCACAGGTTAGGTAAATGAGCAAAGTCTGGGTTAACCTTGCCAAGCCATGTTCTTCACCTTCTGCTGCAGCTCAAGTTTTTGCAGTGGACGCGAACGGTGGGGATTCAGAACCCGGGGAGACTAGTGACTCAGAACTGCCACCTGGGCCCAGTGAAGACGAGGCTGTGGAAAGGGGAGTAACAACCCCCCTTAAAGGTCAGTTTGGAACAGCGCAGATGCAAGATTCCACCCTGAGTAATGCCCTAAAAAATGTCCAGGTCTGGTGGGGATTAGGTTAACTCCTTCTTACCCTCACTTTGCTGTTAAGAATGGTCTGTTGTATCAGGTAGTTAAAAATAATGACCAAGTGATCGAGCAACTTCTTGTTCCCAAACTCCACCGCCCCACAGTTCTGCAATTAGCCCACACTCACTTACTGGGGGCTCACTTGGGGGTGGACAAAACAAAGGAAAGAATATTGCAGAGGTTCTTTTGGCCAGGGGTTCATAAGGAGGTAGAGAATTATTGTCGCAGTTGCCCAGAGTGCCAGGTCACAGCTCCAAAACCAATGTACAGAAATCCGCTCATTCCCTTGCCCATTATAGAAACGCCTTTTGAGAGGGTGGGTCTGGATATTGTAGGTCCTCTCCCTAAGAGTGCTAGGGGCCATCAGTACATCCTTGTTCTTGTGGACTACGCTACCAGGTATCCAGAAGCCATCCCCTTAAGAAAGGCTAATGCTAAACAAATTGCTAAAGAATTGTTCCTTTTCAGCAGTAGAGTAGGGCTGCCTAAAGAAATTCTTACTGACCAAGGGAATCCTTTTATGTCCCGAGTTACTCAGCAGTTGTGTGCTCTGCTTCAAGTGAAACAGATCTGAACCTCAGTATACCATCCAGTAAATGCCGTGTCCGAGTTTGATGCCTACCCCATGCCTCGGGTTGACGAGCTCATTGAGAGTCTGGGCAATGCTCGATTTATAACCACTCTAGATCTTACAAAAGGCTATTGGCAGGTTCCTGTAGCAGCAGACTCGAAAGAAAAGACAGCCTTTGCCACTCCAGGAGGCCTTTGGCAGTACAGGAGGATGCCGTTCGGGTTATGTGGGGCACGTGCCACCTTCCAGCGATTAATGGATCAGGTATTGAAATCTCATAAAGAATATGCAGCTGCTTATTTAGATGATGTGGTTATCCAGAGTGCAGACTGGGAAAGCCACTTACCTCGGGTCCAAAAGGTCCTGGATTCCCTCCGCCAAGCAGGCCTGACGGCGAACCCCAAGAAATGCAAGCTGGCGTGAGGCAAACTACCTGGGGTATACCATCGTAAGGGGCCTTGTCAAACCTCAGGAGGCAAAACTTGGGCCCATCCAGGAGTGGCCAAGACCTTTGACAAAGAGGCAGGTGAGATCCTTTTTAGGCCTTGCCAATTATTACAGACGGTTCATTCCTGACTTTGCTATGGTAGCTGCTCCTCTCACAGAACTGACCACAAAGAAACACTCCAGGATGGTGAAATGGACCCTTGCAGCGGAAGAGGCATTTGACAATCTGAAGAGAGCATTATGCTCGAAACCAGTCCTCATGGCCCCAGACTTTAGTAAGGAGTTTGTGGTCCAGGCGGATGCCTCGGTGGTGGGTCTGGGGGCTGTCCTGTCCCAGGATCATGCAGGTGAGGAACACCCAGTTCTTTATTTGAGTCGGAAGTTGCTGCCAAGAGAGAGGAACTATGCCACAGTGGAAAAAGAGTGCTTAGTGATAAAGTGGGCCCTTGACACACTCAGATACTACTTGTTGGGAAGAAGGTTTACTCTAGTTACGGATCATTCACAGTTACAATGGATGGCTAAAAACAAAGAGACAAACAGTAGGGTAACCAGGTGGTTTTTGGGGCTCCAACCCTTTAACTTCTCTGTCGTTTACGGACCAGGACGACGCCATGGTAATGCGGATGCCCTGTCCCGCCGTGATGCCTTCTGGTCCTCGTTCGCCCTGCCGAGGACGTCAGGCCCGGGAGGAGGGATATGTGGCATCACAAGGGGACGTGTGGTAGAGGGACGCTATTTTCCTCTACAGGAGTGGCTACCCAGTGGCAAAATGGCTGCCACCCACACTACATGTCCCAGAATGCACTGCACAGGGAGGTGCAAATGCCTCAGCCTGTTGATTACTGCAGGTGCTCATGCACTGGGAGAAGACAAAGAGAGAAGAGGCAGAGAGACGAAAAGCAGAGTTCATGGGGAAAGAAGCCGCGCTATATTCACGGGGATTTGTTGAATTTGTGCCAAATCCTGGAGGGACTGAAAAAGATCGAGAAAGATGGTTAGACAGCCTGTGATTATTCAACCTGTTCTTAGTCCCAACTCGTAAAATACTGACGTTTGGTCAGTGGCTCTCAGCGTCGGATAGTGACACAAAACTCTAGAGGGCTAGATGCGAGTCCCGAGAGCGTCAAATAGACGCCAATAGTTCCGACCAAGTAAATATGATGCTAACAACGTAACAATCCTCAAAGGCAACTGACTGAGTGTCGCTTTTTGATGCAATGGGAGCTAGAATGTGTTGGATTATTAAAGCACACTAATAATAATAATAACACTTCAACACTGCAAGAAAGAGGCTTGTAGATAAAGCCTTGCTGATCCTGAGGGAGAGGATGTGTTAATATTATAATTGAAGAAGATGGACTGTCCACACTCTTTGTGCTTTATTGGAGTGCTTTAGAGAACCTTTGTAATTTCATTGGTCGAGCACAACTGACCCTAATCCTGACCACAGGCTTGATTTGAGTGCTCACAAGAGTAGGGAGCGGCACTCTATTATCTGAAAACTTAAGTGTGCTGTATGAGTGTGTGGGATGGTAGGAGGATATCACATTATCTGCAGAGAGCTGAAGGGCTTGCCACAGTTTGTGGGAGTGCCATCCTGTCTGTGTATGTCAGTGTGATTCCTGTACTTGCCAAAATGTAAGTGTGTTACACCTGGGAGACATCATGAGCTGCACATCATTAATGCCCGAGGCTCAAAGTAATAAATATGATACTGTGTCAAAGGTGGATTCTGCTTCAGCAACACCTGTGATGAATCAACTCATCACCCCTAACACACACACACACACACACACACACGTGTGTGTGTGTGTGTGTGTTATTTTTTCTTTTAATCTTTAACACTCCGGAAATATACTTAAGCATATGATATATAGCTTAATTATCCACAATTTAGGATACAGTATTAAAAAATAGTTATATCATCTAATCATGCACAAACTGATCTTGATCAGATCTGATCCATCTCTGAGGAAAGCTAGGTGAGATTTTGATACAGCAAGAGGGAAGACTGATGATTTCAACAAGCTTGTCATTCATTTGGCAAAAAAAAAGAGAGTGTGTATTGCCATCTACAGGAACAAACTTATGTGCCTTTTCAGCACATGAAGATTGAAATATTACAGAATATGAATTGAAATAACTTGCATTTATCAAACTACTAACTTCAAGGTGTAGCTCTTACAAAAATTGTATCCTTTAAAAGAAAAAGAGAGGAACTCTTAAAGCTCCGCCTTTTGAATAAGTCAGAATACGTTAAACAGAATTGCCTATAATGAGGCTATAACACTAGCAAAGACCATAAACATAAAGTGAAGCATAAGTTCAACCAGCTCAACACAAAAACAGTATCAACAATGCTTCTATTCCCTGAGAGTGAGGATAAATTTTTTTCACTAATTCAATTTCATTAAAGTGCAGTATTTGTGTCTGGAGTTCTTATCTAAACTTAAAGTGCCACTGTAATATTTTAAATATTAAAAACAAAAATGCTGGCTATCAATATAAAATGTTGTATAAAAATAAACACACTGCACTGTTTAAAAACAACACTCCTCTGTTCACATAATTTTCATATTCTTCTGTAAGAATATCAGTTTTTCCACATTTTCTGCCAAGAGGCGAGACCTATTTGCAGTGACTATGTCCCCTGCCGTTGAGAAAACACGTTCACTTGGCACAGATGTACCTGGAACAGCAAGGTTACGTTGTACCAACATAGCAATATGAGGATACTTATGGTCATTGCTCTTCCACCATGCGAGTGAGTCTTCATCCACAGAGATGCAGCCTCTGGCTTTGTATGAGGTGACCTCTTGATGAATGATGTCTGACAAAGGCATTGTGCTTCTTTCCTCTGGCTCTGTTGTAAAAAAATCTGCAAATACCATTGCCATGGCAGATTTTTTTCTGGGGAGAGGCCTCTGATGGCCCTGGCTCCGCTACTAAGGATGAACTGGCTGCTTGGGCTTCACTGCCTTGACCCTGATGAGTATATGACAAAATAGCTCATGAGGGTGGTTACATTCTTCAGAGATTTGAGAATATTTATGATGCCCTGTGCCAGTTTTGTCTCACTCTCAGTTAACACGGCAATGTCCTTGACTTTCTTCTTCATATCCTTGTATATCCTTATCCTTGGCAGAATAGATGACAGCCTGTTGCGCCACATAACGTTCTAGCATGTCATATGTGGAGTTCCAACTAGTTGCTACGTCGTGTATTAGTTTATGAACAGGCAATTCCAGCATTTCCTGCTCGTTTTCCAGGACATGGGCAGCAGTTGTGCTTTGGTGAAAGAAGCTAACCACCTTCCTAACCTTCCCCAGGAGTCGGGATACTTGGTTTAGTGAGATTGTACTCTTGGCCACAAGGTTAACTGTGTGTGCCCTGTCCGACTTATCACTGAGAGGCTGCTTAAATCTGCGGAGAGTAGAAGTTGTTTCCTAACCGGCTCTCTCTCTCTCCTCGTGCTACCTAGTACCGACACATTCTTCATCTTCTCAGATGAACTGACATATTAGAAGTTTTCCATTAGCATATTGAATGCATTTTGCACAATGCTTGCACACAGTCACAGTTCTATCTATTTTTTATTTCTGCTGTCATCATAGGTAACATAAAATCCAAAATGTTCCCACACACAAGACTTATACGACGCTGGCGCATCCTCCAACTCCGGGCAGCCTTCATTTTCTCTCCCACTTGCCATTTCTACATGAGGTGACCTGCAGCACTCCATACTCCACTTATACTGTCTATGTCCACACCTCGTCTTTCGCGCGAAAAGGAAACGCATTGTCTGAGGTCAAATTCGGACACAAGGCTACATTGCGCATGCGTCGGAATGTGTGGCACACACACGCTCTGAACCGAGACAAGCAAACCGAGCGCTTCGGATGTTTTTTCATGAACCGTACCACCCCTAGTGTGTGTGTGAGCCTATGTGTTTTCGTGCTTGCAGGTGTGTAGATGCTGACATCCATAATGAATAAACTAATTTTGTTCATTTGATTTTCAGTGATTTTAAGCAGAAGACCTAGAGCAATAGTCTCCTAATGTGCGTGCGTGCGTGCGTGCGTGTTAGGCTTCCCATATAGACTCCATTTAAAGGTGATGTCACACACTTTTTAGGCTACAAAATTTTTTGTCACATCAGCAAACATCACTATCCGCGAGCTGCATGTCCTCTGAACACACTGTAAAAAAAACGCAGTCAATGTAGACAGCCCAGGCTCTACAAACGGCAACAAAAACAATCTGTGCCAACCTGGGGTCCGTTCCAGAAAGCAGGTTTAGTGAAAACTCTGAGTTCGTTAACCCTGAGATGAGGGAAACTCTGGGTTTTCCGTTTCAGAAAGAGAGGTAATTTAACCTCAGAGTCAGTTACTATGATAACTGAGCCTGTGAACCTAACCTGTATTTGTATGTGTATTTGATGAGTTGATTCATCACAGGAGTTGCTGAAGCAGAATCCACCTTTGACACAGCATCATATTTATTACTTTGAGCCTCGGGCATTAATGATGTGCAGCTCATGATGTCTCCAAGGTGTAACACACATTTTGGCAAGTACAGGAATCACACTGACATACACAGACAGGATGGGAGCAGGTTTTCTTCAAGAAACCTTGAGTTTCTCTCAGTCTCCTCAGGTTTCTTCTCACCCATTTCCTTATTCATTCATTCAGTCTGTATCAGGCGCATTTTAATGCAGTTTGTTATCTGCATGAATAAAAAAACGTATTGGTTTACGTTAGGCAGATTATAAAAGTTTTTTTCTCAAACATGTCGTCCTTTTGTCGACAATCCCGTTGATAAAAAAGCTGTATTAATTTAGAGAGTTTACGTCGGGAGATGATATTGAGTCCCGACTATAGATGTATTTTCATTTCCACATAACCGATTTGAGAGGTATTTTTTATCACAGTCCATTAGATATGTAGATACCTTATCCGTCCTCATATCACTAACATCAACCATAGTGGCTTTAACATCCAAGCAGATTCTTTGTGTCGCATTATGTTTTTTGCAAACGGCAGTTTTCTTTATAACAGCGTAGCGGATCAACTGTAATAGTAAAGCCACTATATGCAGCGCCATCAGAAAAGTATGACTCGTTCTGAAATGTTTTTTAAATGTTTTTGTAGTGTTCCCTGGACACAAACCAGTGAGAGCCATTAAAAAGAAATAAATGATTATACATTATAGTTCTGTTAATGATCATGGTGCTGCAGCCTCAGAATGGGATTAGTATAGTTTACTTTTTCGCCCGCAGGATTGCACTTAAATTAAATTATAGGTGTAATACATTTCCAGTTTTTATTCATACTTTTTTTTTATTATTTTTTTTTTTAAACCCTTTTTTTTTTTTTTTGGGGGGGGGGGGGGTTTTTTTTTTAAAAGGGGTGTAAGGGTGTTTTTTTTTTGGGGGGGTTTTTCGAACGTTTGTTTGTGTTTTTTTTTAATTTTTTTTTTGTTGTTACCATGGTGAATCTTAGAATCATGGCTCCATTCATGCTGCCTTTTTATAGTGGTGGTGCACGCGCGTAACCCTGAGTGAACTTACTCCGAGTTGATTAAACCAACTCAAATCAGCTGTTCTGGAACCAAAAACTCTGAGTTTCCCATCTCAGGGTAAATCAACTCAGACATCAGGGTTAGACTCAGAGTTTGTTAAACCTCCTTCCTGGAACAGACCCCTGTACCACGGAACATACACAAACAGTGTTCCAGTGTTCCAGCCAATAACCAACAAGAAGGATTTTGGGGTGGGGGTTGGGGGGGTTAGTGCGCGGAAGCACGGAAGGGAGGGGACGAGATGAGGAGGATTGAGGAGCGAGCTAGTCAACCACCGCACCAAACTTGCTGTGTGTGAGCCAGACTGTGCGAACGCCGCTTAGCACGTTTGATGCAGGGACGTAGCTAGTATTTGAAGGTCTCGTTTTTACAAGTACCGTTTTTGGATCATCCAAATTAGGGGGGCAGCTGAGGAGGTAAGGCTCTAGAATGAAGATATTTTCAGTTATATTAGAAAAGCTGTAACTGAATGTATTGACTCATGTATTAATTGCATTGATGACAAACTGATGACAACTATTTTTTGTTTCTTCTGTGTATGCAAGTACAATTTAAGAACACTTAACAATAATGCTAATACTGAAGAAATGGGAACGAGAGGTGAGCTTGGAGGGGAACGTAATTAATTGGGAGACAGTTTTGGACAACATTTCCCACTGCTCAAAGAATCCAAATCACCAGCAGATCCACTTCCAACATATGCCATAGGACATATTGGACGCCTCAGAAGAGATACGTCTCTAAAGCCATTCCTACTCCCTATTGCACGTTCTGCCAACCTGAACAAACTGGAACTTTTCTGCACATGGTCTGGGAGTGTGAACAGGTGCATGAGTTTTGGAATAAAACAACATCAATAACATCTGATGTGATAGGATGTCGAATTCCTACTGACCCGATTGTTTTGTTACTTAATGATGACTCTAAATTACACCTACTTGGGAGACAGAAGAAAATTTGACTAGCCGGATTAACTGCGACCAAAAAAATAATAGCTCAGTGCTGGCTCCCCCCCCCACATGCTTTGTATAAAACAGTGGCTGGCGTATTTTCTGGACATAGTTATGCTGGAGCTCTCTACAGCAAGGATTAACAAAGCAAAATCATCGACTATAGACCTATGAAAACATGCAGCAGCACAAGTATCAGTCCTAATGACCTCAGCATCACAAGAATTAGAGGAGAACGACTAGGCAAGGTGTGATTTTTTTTATTTATTTTTATTTATTTGTTTGTTTTTGTTTTCTCAAGACCCAGAGGGTGGGAGAGGGTTGTTGTTCTTGTTCAGTTGTATTTGTCTGTTCTGTTCTGTATGTTAAAAAAAAGAAAAATTGTTGATAAGATTCTCACAGAAAGACAGGAGTAGTTTAACCTGAATAGAGGAGTTCAACCTGATCACAGATCCCACAAGTTTAGCCATGCTAAATTAGAGATGCAACAAACCAAAAAAACAGGTTGCATATCATTTTAATGTTAAAGACATGACTTTTTCATTATTACAGATGAAACATGCTGATTAATGACGAGTCATGCTGTTGCTGCATCTTGCAGATGTGATTCAAAAGGATTTCATGTTGTTTCTACTGAAGGTGTCACAGGCACGATCCATATCTCAGGTGCAAAGACTTGTTTAAAGGTCCCATGGCATGAAAATTTCACTTTATGAGGTTTTTTAACATTAATATCCGTTCCCCCAGCCTGCCTACGCATGGCTTGGCCCACCCATGATAGAGAGACATCATGGCTTTCAAACGAGCAAAGTGGCAGTTGGTCAAGGCCACACCCCCACCCTCCACCTCCCTCTCCTTCTCAATAGCTACAGACACAGAAATGGCACATTCTAAGGAAAGCTCATTGTGGGACTGGCTCTAGTGGCTGTAATTCTGCACAAAGGCTGAATTTCAGGAAAGAGACTTCAGATACAATATTAGCGAACCACTAAGGTCTATATAAAAGCATCCTACTTACTTCACCTTGACTAAACCTGATTTACTCTGATTTAATGGCCTTAATCTTTAATCAATGTTGTTTTTCTTAATCTTAAAATTACAATTACAATGTCTACATTTCTTGAGCTGTGGAGCCAATATCTGTTTTTGCTTGTTGTTGTGTATTTTGGGCCACTATTAGATCTGTAGTTAAATACACCTGATGACGATGATGATAAATGGTTAATATTCTGCCGTAGTCCGGGTAATCATTGTTATATCTAGTAACATGAAACAGTGAAGAATATAACAAAAAGTAATCTTGAACTGAATGAGGCGCACCCTAACGTCACGTGACGTAGTTTTAATATTCCTACAGATTCTGTCCCACTCCTTTTCCCATGTCTTTTTGAGGGCTGTCCAGGCTCCATCCCCCAGGTTCTGCATAAGCATAGAATACCCAGAAGCCATATGACCTTTTTCATATTTAACAACATCTTATCTAAACATTCTGCTGCCTTTGGGGCTGAAGAACTGGATCCCAAAATCCCCACTAACAGATGGCAAAGTTGCAAATATAAAAAAAAAATTGAGACCTAGGGATTCCAAATTGCTGTACCACATCCTTAAAGGATTTCAATATGCCACCGAAATACAGATGCACCAGTGTGACAATTCCTTTTTCCAACCAATCACTCCAAAAAAGGGGAGATCAACAATACGTAACTTTTGATTTGGCCAAAACTGAAGTATTTAGATATGGATCCAGTTCAAACAGTCAGGCCACTTTGGTCCATTCATTTAAGTGCGAGATTATCAGATGTGTTTTTGTCTCACCATACAGTTTAACAGACAGGCTTTGTAAGGGCGATAATGGGGCAAGAACAGATTGCTCAATACAATACCAGGTTGGGGCTCTCTCAGGAGGAAGTGACCAGTGGGCCAGATGCCTTAACTTAAAAGCATAGTAATAATACAACATCTTTGGTAGACCCAAACCTTCTCTGTCAGAGATTATTATTAAAATGTATCCTGGATTTTTTTACCTTTCCATATAAATGTCTTTGTAATCCCGTCAAACCATTTAGAATATGGCAGGGGAACCTCCAGAGGAAGAGATTGGATATGGTAATTCAGCTTGGGAACACAAACCATTTTTATAACATTGATCTTCCCTGCTATTGCGAGATTGAGAGTTGCCCATCTATTAACATCACAAGAGATTTTATTAAATAATGGATCCAAATGAATTTTAACTAGGTCTTTTAACTGTGGAGGGAATAATATACCTAGGTTTACGATACCTTGCTTCCTGTCAGAGTTTCCCCCAGTTTCTAAGTGCCTTTTGATGGTGAAGAATACTGTACTCACTGACACCTTGACTTTCTTCGCAATTTCTCTGTAGGAAAGACCTACATTTTTAAGTGTTATGATGGTCTGTCTCTCTTCCATTTTTAATTGCCTTTTTCATGCAATTTTTATAGCAACACACTACTTTCTGCAGTACAATACTGTTCGAATAATGCTCACGAGGGTATGGTACCACAGTGTGTTCCAACAGTACTTTTATACAGGCAGAGGGGGTTGTAAGTAATCCAGACAAGTTGGAACACCTATGGGAATTGGTAGCACCAACTTTCAAAGCTTGATCAACCTCCATTGCTGCAGAACAGCTTTATGTTGTTAACCCATTTCTTGTTCCCTGAAAAAGGCCTTTTTGTAAAATTCTGAAATCTACATGTTTTCAGTTTTGGGTAACCTTAGTTTTTTTAACCTCTGGCAGTTCACCACTTACCTTTGTACCATTTCAAGCTATTCATTGGACTTGAACTGCTAAAATTTCAATAAAAAACTGGGACAATTGGGGTGCTCTAAAAATTTTGACCAATAGTGTACATTATGTGCATGTATGTTAGACATAATTAGTTCTTGCCCTTGTATTTTAGCCAGACTTATAACTCTTCCCGAAGTTTCCTTAATTTGTTTAATTAATTTAAACTGCAGGTGCTTGCTAATCAGTGTAATGACCTCTCTACTCCTGCTAGACCCCACACTATATTTCAATAAGGAGAGACTCCGTTGCAGATATGCAAACATTTAATAATAGAAACCAAGTACATACAACATAAGTATTTGGAACATAATTCTTTGGAGATTAGTCTCCATTGTAAAGGGGTATCTATACAATTCTTTGGTTTAGGAAAACCAAACACATCCCCCAATGAAAACCAAACACTGGTGGTGGCAAGGAAAAGCCGAAGACGAACAAGAGCCGACAGCCGGGAGAAGATCGAGACACCGTCTAAAGGCCGCGAGGTGAAAGGGGAGGAGGCGGGTCACACTGAAGTCTGAAAAACAACTGACAGAAGCAGGAGAGAGAACAGCTTTAAAACACGGTAGTCAGCTGTGATTGGTTAGAACATAAGCCAGACTCTAATTGGTATACAGAACCGTAACACCCACCCCCCAGCTGATAGTGAAAGGGAGAGAGACCACGTAATAGAAGTCTCCCTGACTGAATTTATGCTGAGCTCCATAACACATATCCAACCCATCTTCCACACAATTTTTCAGATTCCATGATCTACATATGCGTTTCTTTTTCTTAAGACTTAAGACCTTCCTCCTCTTGATGGGATTCCCTATTCTGTTAGCATTGTTAATGAGCATATAACAAAGTGGTGATGACTAAACACAACTAAATCCCAAATACTCACAGAACAGTCCATGTGCACCTGAACCTGAACAATGCACAGTTCAACTCCCTAAAAAGTTCGTCCATAACAGATCTCACTTCACACGTTCTTTTTCCTGTGCACTGCTACCGAAAAAAAAAAATAGTCCAACCAGAGTAATACAAAAGGAAATATGTCCAAGTAGGATCCCAGCCGGTGTCTAACATCAGCGCCAGTCTGTCCCATGAGAAAGCCGAGAAATAAGAAAAAAAAGGTAACGCAGCCATCAGCAGAGGCTGCACATCATTATAAGTCCCTCACCGACAAATCACTCCATATTTTCTATGAATGCCATCGCCTTTCGGGGGCATTCAAATGTCTGAACTCCAGCCTTGACTTCTATTTTAAGTTTGGCAGGATACAGCATTCGGAATCTCACCTCTCTCTCATGAAGCTTTTTCTTACACTCCTTGAACCTGTCGTGCTTTATCTGTGTCACTCTGGAGAAGTCTGGAAATAGCATTATATATGACACCTGGCCATTACAACTGATTAATGATTGGATTGGTTGGGTCTGTGACGTGCTGACGTTTACGGTAAGCGTATTGTCCCACTTTCCAGACTGATCTCATGAATTGGCGTATGTATGACACGCCAATTTGTATTCCGTTTTTGCGTGTTATGAAGACGCATAATCGCATTTTTGCGTGTATATCAACGCAAATCGGCCGCCATTGGCCTATATTGTGAGTCCATTTCCGCCGTAGCAAGAGGTATAAAGGAAAGGTGGATGGGTAAAACACAGGACTTTCACCTGGGAGAGCCGGGTTCTCGCCCAGCGTGTGGCGATTTTTCGTCCGTTTTTTGTTTTTAATTTTTTGTTTTTAATAAGCCTTACCCAATGTTTCTTTCCTAAACCCAACCATTTGTTGTTGTCGGAAGCGTGTTTTAGTCGTTATTTTCCGTGTTTTTGTTACTAAAGCCTTTCCCTGTGTTCTTTTCCTAAACTCAACCATTTTTTTTTTTCTTGACAGGCGTGTGACGTTGTTCTCGCGATAGTACGTCGCGTTCTCGCGATAACGCGCATAACGATGCGGCCGGCCACGTAGGGTCTGTTTACATCAGCTGTTTCCAGCGTGTATCATACACGTGGATAGCTGAAAATGGGGTAAAATAACAAACCATTTGGCTTTATGAAAGTGGCGTATATATTTACGCAAAGTCATGATGCCATGTTGCACTTTCGGTGTTCCCGTGTTACGGACGCTAGTTTGCTGCTCCAGCAAAAACGTACTCAACTCTGCTTTATTGTTTAATTTAGCGGCTATTTGCCTGGTTTGCATTTAAACTACACCAGTTATACTCAAGCACTTATAGTTCTCTTCTTTTACAGCGACTTCCTCGCTGATCTCACAATTGTTAAAACGCTGTTAGCTACTTTAGCTTAGCCATTAGCAATGGCTAATTCCTCTCCCTCGCCTGCTCTCTCTTGCTCTGTGTGTCAAATGTTTAGCTATTCCTCTGCCTCCTTTTGTGATAAAGATACATGTAATAAATGTAGTTTATTCGCTGCTTTGGAGGCGAGGCTTAGTGAGTTTGAGGCACGGCTCCGCACCATGGAATCAAAATAGTATGCTTCCGTAGCTAGCCAGCGCCCTGCAGCTGGTGCGGGCCAACATACTGTAGCTTCTGTTAGTCCCCCGGCAGACCCCGAGCAGCCGGGCGAGTGAGT
Source organism: Perca fluviatilis (assembly GCF_010015445.1). Taxonomy (NCBI): domain Eukaryota; kingdom Metazoa; phylum Chordata; class Actinopteri; order Perciformes; family Percidae; genus Perca; species Perca fluviatilis. The sequence goes on from NC_053119.1 coordinate 31,343,156, forward strand.
GACTGTCCGAAAGAAGCGTAGAGCTAACTCTAACCCGGGGAGTGCATATGACAGCAGTCGCTCTAAACCGGAGCATCTTTGCCTTTCTCCCTACTAAGTGATACACCTGCTGAGAAGCCAGCTCTGGTTATTGGGAGCTCTATATTGCGAAACATGGTCGTGTACGTCCCTGGGGCAAGAGCGGGCGATATAGAATCCCATCTAAAGCTGCTGGCTAAAAATAAAAATAACGGTAAATACAGTAAGATCATACTTCACGTAGGTGGTAATGATACCCGATTACGCAAATCGGAGATCATTAAAATGAATGTTAAGTCACTTTGTGCATATGCAAAGACAATATCGGACTCAGTAGTTTTCTCTGGACCCCTGCCAAACCTGATCAGCGATGACATGTACAGCCGCATGTCATCCTTCCACTGCTGGTTGTCGGGGTGGTGCCCAGCTAATAATGTGGGCTACATAGATAACTGGGGGGCGTTCTGGGCAAAGCCTGGTCTGATTTGGACAGACGGCATTCATCCCACTTTGGACGGAGCCACTCTCATATAAAAAAATCTGACCTAGTCTATTTTCGGTCATAAACCATGACAACCCAAATTTGATATTAGTAATCAGAGGTGCAGTGCTACGCGCTCCTCTTTGCTTCCGTTAGCGCAGTCACCCACTCACAGTATAATAACCACGGTGTCTGTCCCCCGCCTCAGATCGGTTAAATCAAAGGTAAACAAAAGAAGCTATCCTTAACAACCTAATTGGAATTAAAACAACTGCTGCAATGATAGAACAGAATAGGAAAAATAGATGTGGACTATTAAATATTAGATCTCTGTCTTCTAAAGTAGTATTAGTAAACAATTTGATATCAGATAATCAAATTGATCTATTCTGTCTTACCGAAACATGGCTGTGCCATGAAGAATATGTTAGTTAAATGAAGCCACTCCTCCCAGTCATATTAATACTCAAATTCCTAGAGGCTCAGGCCGAGGAGGGGGAGTTGCAGCCATATTTGATTCAAGCCTGTTAATTAATCCTAAACCTAAACTAAATTATAACTCGTTTGAAAGCCTTGTTCTTAATCTTCAACATCCAACATGGAAAACAGTTAAGCCAATTATATTTCTTGTTGTTTACCGAGCTCCAGGTCCGTATACTGAATTTTTATCTGAATACTCTACGTTTTTATCATGTGTAGTCCTAAAATCAGACAAAGTCATTATTGTAGGTGATTTTAATATCCATGTGGACGTTGACAACGACAGTATTGCTTTCAACTCACTAGCCTTAGACTCACTCACACTTCCTAGATTCAATTGGTTTCAGTCAGAGTGTGCATAAGGCCACTCACTCTTTTAACCACACCCTCAACCTTGTGCTGGCATATGGCATCGAAATTGAACATTTAACAGTATTTCCCCAGAATCCTTTATTATCAGACCATTTCTTAATAACTTTCGAATTTTTACTACCCGACTATACGAAATTAGATAAAAGCTTCTACACTAGATGCCTATCTGACAGTGCTATAGCAAAATTTAAAGAAGATATTCCAACAGCCATACCTTAATATAACAGAGGACCTTTATGTTAACTTTAGTCTCTCCCAAATCGCTAATTTTTAAGCTCACTACGGACTCTGTTGCTCCCCTCAAAAAGAAGATGATGAAGCAAAGAAAACTAGCACCTTGATATAACTCCCAAACTTGCAAATTAAAACAAATCTCGCGAAAACTTTAAATACTAAATGGCGTTCCACCAAACTGGAAGAATGTTGTTTAGATTGGCAAGACAGTTTGAAAACCTATAGGAAGGCCCTCAGAAATGCCAGATCAGACTATTACTCATCATTAATAGAAGAAAATAAGAACAACCCAAGGTTTCTTTTCAGCATTGTAACCAGGCTGACAGATAGTCACAGCTCTACTGAGCCATCTATTCCTATAGCTCTGAGTAGTGACGACTTCATGAGCTTCTTTAATGATAAAATTATAACAATTAGAGATAAAATTCATCACCTTTTGCCCTCAACTTCTAAAGGTTCACCTTTAAATGCCGGACTGCTAGAAAGAACGGCAAGACCTGACATATACTTAGACTGCTTTTACCCTATAAACCTTCAACAACTACTGTTAAAGGTCTCTTCAGCTAAGCCATTTCCTGTCTTTTAGACCCTATCCCAGTGAGGCTACTAAAAGAAGTGCTACCCGTGGTTAACACATCATTACAAGATATGATCAATATGTCTTTATTAACAGGTTATGTACCGCAGTAATTTAAAGTAGCTGTGATAAAACCTCTTCTGAAAAAAAACACCCTTGATCCTGAGGTCTTAGCCAACTATAGACCTATATCTAATCGCCCCTTCCTCTCCAAAATCCTTGAGATGGTGGTCGCCAATCAGTTATGTGATTTTCTACATAGCAATAGCTTATTTGAGGACTTTCAGTCAGGATGTAGGATGCATCATAGCACAGAGACGGCACTGGTGAAAATTACTAACGACCTTCTAACTGCTTCAGACAAAAGACTTGTCTCCATACTTGTCTTACTAGATCTTAGTGGTGCATTTGACACTATTGACCATACCATCCTGCTACAGAGACTGGAACACTTAGTTGGCATTAAAGTAATCCCATTAAGCTGGTTTAAGTCCTGTTTATCTGATAGATATCAATTTGTTAATGTTAACGATAAATCCTCCAGGCACGCTAAAGTTAGCCATGGCGTTCCAAAAGGCTCAGTGCTTGGACCAATTATATTCACCTTATATATGCTTCCCCTAGGCAATATTATTAGGAAACATTCAATTAACTTTCATAGTTACGCGGATGACACCCAATTATACCTATCATTTAAGCCAGACAAAACCAGTCAGTTAACTCCAAGCATGCATCAAAGATATAAAAGCATGGATGACCTACAATTTTCTGATGTTAAACTCAGACAAAACTGAAGTGATTGTGCTGGGCCCTAAACACCTTCGAAACCATAGACTGTATATATTAGTGGACAGCTCATCCGGTTCAGCAAAGTGCTGCAAATGCGGAAGTGCCTTAAACCTGTATTCTATCTGAATTCCAGCAGGGGGCGACACGTGCGGTTGCAAAAGGAGGTCGGTTTCTGTAGAAGTCTATGGCGAAATGACCCACTTCTCACTTGTTTTATTACCTCAGTAAACATCTTCATGAATAGTTTATGGTCTCAATCGCTAGTTTTAAGTCTTCTGCAACACAGAATGATGTTCATTTTTTGAAATATAGTCTCGTTGATTTTAAAATCGGCGATAAAGCAGGGGGTGTTTTAGGGCGTGGCTATGATTGACAGTTCGCGGCCTGTCAATCATGACAGAGGTTTAGCAAAGCTTATCCATGGCACGTAAACTTCATTTTGGGGGTTGACCACGCTTTCTTCGTAGTGACTGTGACACTTTGGTCGCCTAATAATGTCTTATTCAGCGTTCGGTTGGACGACAAGACACTCAAAGGAGTCGGCAGTTCAGTTTTTCCGGTAAGTAACGTTAAATTTTTTTTTAAATACTGTTTTTCGTTAGCCAACGTTAGCATCCCAATTAATATCAGTTAGCTAGCTAGATTGCACCTTGCTAACCAAGCTAGTGGGCTAACTGATAACGTTAGGCAGACCATATAAACGGATTCAAATATATATTCAACGTTACAGTCGTATACAGTAGGTATGCACAACGGTCTCGCCGGTGATCTATTTTTAACCATATGTGGTGTTATTGCTAATCGATGCGCATGCCTAACCCGCAAGCTAACATTACCATTACGTGTAATGGTAGCTAATGTTAGCTTAAAATCAAAACCTGATATAGCTAACGTTATGGTGCAAATTCATATAAACCCTACATTCGCACGGGATTAGAATAATTTTGGGACCGCGTGTGATTTAGAAATTACCCCCTCACATATGAGTTTCGTGTGGCGCATTCGCCCAGGACAAGCAGAGACTGCTTTTACTTGAATATACTGAAATATATGTTCCTGCCTGAGAGTTGGGCAACGTTACCCGGGGGGCACCCTATCATCCACTTACTGTCTACTAATCTATTTATAGACCTTCTGTCAGCACATTAGTCTGTTTTAACATGAGTCACATACATGTTACAATCTATATTTACAAGTGCTGTTTATTTCCAAAATGTACATATCATTAAAAAAGTGTTGCGTACAATACACATTGTCTAAGATAAATTTGACATGTAGGAGTAGGTTTACTTAATACTGCATGTCCTCAACTGAAGCATAGATTCATGTACAAGCTCATATATTAATATAATTAATTGTGATCTACCATGCCTTAACTACATGTTTTTCTTTTACCACAATCAACCTCTGCGTCACATACCGGGTCATGTCATATACCAGGTCGTTCCTCCACTCTGCATCAGATCATAGTCCAGACGACCACAGTTAGTCTTGCTCATGACAAACCTTGCTATCTGTTGAGTCATTTGTGTATTTGCCTGTCCTTATCCTTTCTCTTGTGCCTCAGCTGCCATTGGAACCTGACTCCTGCTACCGCTTCACTCCTGCCATCCACCGGACCAGACACCCACCATCACTGGACCCCCCACCACTAGCCGGCCTACTGTCTTCCTCTGATGGACGCGCTCCATCCCAGAAACCACTGGACCCGTTCTCCATCCTGGAAACTTGGACGTGCTTTTCCCCCTCAGAAACCTGGACTCGATACTTGAGTACTTTAAATAAAACCTGTTAATTTACACTCCTGGCTCTGCGTTCTGTCTGCATTTGGGTTCTGTTCACCATTCAAACCTAACAGTTAGCACTTTATAAATATGTATTAGGCATATAATTTAGATATTTTATGTATAGGATTAAACAGTTAGAATTAGATATTGACATTGCATGTCCTTGTATAGTTTTTAGTTTTCATACTTTAAAAATGGCAGTGCAGTAAATATAAGGTACATTGATTTATTACATTGAATAAGTTGTTTATTTTTTTCTTTGCAATTTGTGATCATACTTTTGTTATAATGAATTTACAATAACCCTACACATATTAAACAACACCTAGTGCATTTTCAATTACCTACTAAATACTTGAATACTGTATTTCAAAATTAAATATATTCATATAACTTAATCTAAAAGGTGAAGTGTTTTAATGGTGATTAAAATTGACAAGTACATAAAGACACAAGAAAAGCACAAACTACATTTTGCTGATCCTTCTTTGTCAACATTCAAGTAAGTATGGTAACATTTAAGAAATCATTTATGTTGATTAAAGCCAAAATATACAATTTTAATCAATTACAAATTCTATCAAATTACCAATGTCTTGTATGACTACAATACTGTATGTTCCTATAGTTACTTCAGAAAAACAACAAATGTAGCTTTAGAAAGACCTTTATTTCACATTGAAATGGGCATTAACTTCAAAAACTACATAAACCACAAACAACACTGGCAATATTTTTAACATTATGTTTAAATTGATGAATTAAATAATGTAGTTCACCTTTTACAATCCAGTGTAAATTCCACACATAAATCACTGCTGTAGGTCAAGGTAAAGGCAAACTTCACTGTCACAAGTGAAGTCTGCATAATAAAAAGAGGTAGTTGAAACACTAGTGCCACATTGTTAATTACAGTAGAAATGGTTGACCACAATCACCACAATATAAAAATATAGCTTAACATATAAAGCTTAAAGCACTTATGCTGCACTGTTCAGTCAAGTCCAAATGCCTGGGTAAAGAAATAAAGCTGCCTTTACAATTACAGTGAGCATAGTGTGACAGTCTGTTGGTTGTCTGTAATGCAAAGTGGAAAAAGAAAAAAAAACCTGTCTCTGCGTCTCTGGGTGATGCCAGAGAAGATGAACTTCATGCCTGGATACTGCAGGTGGAGGTTCTGCAGGTCCTCCTTCATTCCTATTTCTGAAAGAAAGAAAAAGAGTCATCAATTTCCATTTTAGCCCCTCATAGTTAAATATATATGCACACTAGCATGTAACTGTACTTCATTAATTATCTAGGAGAATACAGATGAATCAACAACAGTGTATTGTTCTTTAGTGTAACTTTAACTTAGTTAAATGAGCTTATTTCTGCTAACGTTAGCTCTTAAAAGCATGTAAAGGCTAAATGCACCAACCATAGACTGATGGCGCAAACGGTAGCAAGTCATTATCAGTGCTTTATGGTTATTACAGTTAGCCAAACGTTCTAAGAAACTTGGTTAGACATTTGCTAATAGTTAGCGTTAGATAATGATAAGCATTGACAATCGCCGTTTTGCATTTCGCTGACACTATGTTTAAATTAGGAAAACGTAGTTAAACTTCAATTTGCAGAAAATTAACGTTAGCATGTTTTACCATAAGTGGCTAGCTAACGTTACAGACAATTTACATGGTAACGCTCTGTCCATTAATATTAACAGTCTATGTTCGAAACTCATTATCCAAAGTTACTCTGGATGGTATTGCCCTGACCTCCAGCACTACTGTCAGAAATCTAGGAGTTATTTTTGATCAGGATATATCCTTTAACGCCCACTTAAAACAAACCTCAAGAACAGCCTTTTTTCACCTTCATAACATTGCCAAAATTAGGAACATCCTATCTCAAAACGATGCTGAAAAACTAGTCTCAGTACAGCCCTCTCCTTAACCTGTCTCTCTTAATTATGCTGTTATAGTTTTAGACTGCCGGGGGATTTCCTTTGACACACTGAGCTTCTCTCTCCTCTCTCTTTCCATCTGTGTGCTTCCATGTTCCAGAAATGCTTGTTACTAACCTAGCTCTGTGAAGCTTATTCCCCAGAGTCCATATGTATTCTTTTCGCCCAGCATGTTTCCTTGGATTAGGGTGTCCCCTAAATCATGGTTGCAGCCTGTCGCCGTGGTCCTGCTGCGCGCCCTGCTATGCCCTGTTACACCTGCTACACTTTCCAGTGCCCTGCTATGTCCTGCTGCATCCTACTACGCCCTGCTACGTCCTGCTACGTCCTGCAGTGCTCTGCTACATCGTGTGACGCCCTGCTATACCCTGCTACGTCCTGTGACACCCTGCAGTGCCCTGCTATGCCATGAACTACTACAACTACTAATTCTAGTCACTGATCCATTATCTTTATTGTGACTATTATTGCCACTGTTCATCACACCCCCAACCGGCACCATCAGATAGCTTGCCCTTGCCTCTTGCCGCCCGCAACACCAGGTCCCAGTCCGATGATCTTAGGAATCTTGCAGGAATTGTCCTGGGTCTGCCTCCTGCCTGGGCCTGCTGTCCAGTGGTTCTGCGTGCGTGCTAGATCTCAATTTCTCCCTCAATCTCCAGCAACTCCTGAATCTGCTCACCCAAAAACTTTGCACTACATCGCCTCCTTCCTTACCCTCGGGGATGCCCACAAAACAGACATTATTACATTAGGATTGATTTTTTAAATCTAAATTTCTTTCCCAGAGCATGTCGACCTCTCTCTTGCCAGCCAAAACATGCCAGCCTGATGTTTAAGAGAGATCTGCGCACCACTTGATCTCTTTAAAATCATCAGCAGTAAAGGACACTGTTCAAAAGCAACAAGAGAAGCAGATTATGCGAAGAGAATATCAGGCAGAGGAGAGAATTTTCACTTCTGAAGAATCTGTGTTGGCCAGGAACTACAGAGGCAAACCTAAGTGGATTCATGCAACTGTTCTTGCAAAAACTGGACCAGTATCCTATACAGTCCAAACTGCTGATAGTGTCTACAGGAGACACGTGGATCAACTCCTGCAGACTCCTACAGTTACTGCAGAACTGTCTTGTGGAGATTCTTCAGATGCACTTTTCAACACACCAAGTGCAGAACTCAACCACATCTGAGACAAACATTCCAGTTGCAGATGTAGCTGAGTATAGGTTAAATAGTGACTGACTCAAGTCAACAGGGTGGAATAATCCCCTTGGGAAAAGTCAGGGGCTAAGTTAGTAGGTTTACCCTCACTCTTAAGGTAGCATAGAGAAACAGAATGTTGAGAATGTTGTAATGTTCATATTTTGTTGAGAGGGTGTGGTGTTGTTGATCTGATTTAACCCAGACATTGCAGGTGTGTGGAGATTGATTGAGGAATTTATTCAGGAAGCAGAGGCGGAGAGCCTCAAGTGGATGGACGCTTAAGGCCACACACGCTGGAGACAAACATTTTGGAAGACTGATTGTTATTGAAAAAGATTTTGATTAGAGAGACATTCTCTTGTTTCCCACAACACAAAATCTTTTACATACACCTTTTAAAACCTAAACTACAACACGGAGAGCAGGCTTGCAGAGTTTAATGCCTCTTTTTGGCCACTAGTAGCACTATGGAGCAATGTTTTTGCACCCATGGGATAAATTGGCCTTCAGGGCTTGAAATGTTAGGCAATACAACTATTTTTGAATATATATATATTGGTTAAATTTAGGAAAAAATGGTTGGGTTAAAGTAAACCATTCCTGGCAGAAAGCCCTGTAGGCTAACGTATTGATTTGTATGTATATCATTCACACATGCAAGCATGTACATGTATGTGTACAAGAGCAGGGCCATGCAATATACTTTACTGCCATCCGTTTCAGGCTATTTCAATGATCTACAGTTCTTGGTGGTAACAGATCAATGTGTAGAATATGCTGTCACTAAAGGGTTAACTACTGTAGTTGAGTGTCAAATTACGTGCATTCAACCATGAAGGTACACACTCTGAAAAGCAAGAATCACATACCTTGCAGCGGTCACAAACTGGCTCATAGCCTGTGGCAAAGAATGATGGGACACCAACAACAAGTATAGGCCAATCAAAAAGATACTTTATTGTAAACCAAAATTATTAACTTTAAACAAAGAAAAAGGAATGAGGTGTGAGAATGTCATAATGTAAGGTGTCTGTAAAGTGCATGGATGAGTGAGTCTGCATGTGTGAAGATGACCAGTCGAGCTGCTGCATTCTGAATGAGCTGCAGAGGTTGGATGGCACATCCAGGCAGACCAGACAGGAGGGAGTTGCAGTAGTCTAGATGTGAGATGACAAGAGCCTAAACCAGATTATGGGTGGGGGAGTCCTTAACTAGAAGGAAAAGCAGGTCTGTCTTGTCAAGGTTGAGTTTCAAGTGGTATGTGGACATCCAATGAGAAATACGTGTTGCTGCCTGTGTTTCAGATTAGGGAAAATGGAGACAAGGTTGAGTGTCAAGTGGTATTTGAACATCCAATGAGAGATACGTGTTGCTACCTGTGTTTCAGACTAGAGAACGAAGAGAGTTAGTGTACAGAAAGAAGAGGAGGGGACCCAGGACGAAACCTTTAGGGACCCCAGTTGTGAGTGAACAAGGTTCTGACACAGATTCTCTCCAAGTTACCCGGTAGTTACAGCCTTTGAGGTATACCCCCAGATCCTGACAGGCTGAAATAAGGATCTGGTGGTTCATTGTGTCAAATGCAGCAGAAATGTCCAGAAGGATGACCACAGAGGCTGCTCTAGAATTGTGAAGTCGCTCAGTGAAAGCAAGTAGGGCAGTTTCAGTTGGCCTGCCTTGAAACCAGACTGGTGGGGATCAAAGAGGTTATTCTGGTGAAGATAAGAAGAGACTTGATTAAAGCTCCATTGTGTGATTTTTAAAGGTAATTCTGCCTATTTGTGTAAATTCAAAGTTTTATAGTTGCTTGGCTAACTATAGCATGGATGTGCATAACGCTAGAACGACATCTACGATACTTTTCCTCGCGTCAATGATGAAAAAGGATTGTCTACCTTGTAACATAAACGTAATCATATGTGTCGTGATTTCCCTGGCAGACAACTCACATAATGGAGTTGTAACACAGACTAGCTACAGCTACAACAGCTGCGTGTAAACGATGGAGATACTAAGAGCTAATTTCATTGACATGATTGTTCATAGTGCTCAGAGAAATATATTAAAAACACAAACCTCCGTTGCTTCTCTCCTACGCTGTAAACATTGTCTTACACTGTTAATCTCATACTATAATATAATATACAGAATAACAATAGCACTGAGACTTTACTAACATTAGCTTGCATATGTTTGGGAACCTGATAGCATGTTAGCAAATGGTACCAAAATAACGTAAAACTATTATTACACTGGAAGGAACACTCACGGACAAAGTCGTACTTCTTGGAATAATACGGCCACCATAGGAGTTAAAATGCGCTAAAAAGTAATATTCAGTTGGTTGTCATACAATTTCACCACTAGATGGGAGAAATTCTTACACAATGTAGATTTAAAGATAGCACATAGATAGAAAGAGAAATATAGTGTTTTGAAGAGAGATGGAAGAAGAGTGACAAGTCTTTAGTTGTTTACTTCAGATGCGTTGAGTTGCTTCTTTGAGAGAGTTTGGGAAACAAGGAGGTGTTGGGATGAAGGATGGGGTCAAGGGGGGAGGTGGTTGGGCAGGCTGAGGGTATTCAATTACATTTTATTTATAGTATCAAATCATAACAAGAAATATCTCAAGACACTTTACAGTTAGAGTAGGTCTAGACCATAATATAATTTACAAAGAACCAACAATTCAATTAATACCCCCAAGAGCAAGGTAGGAATTTGGTTAGGAGATAGAGGGTTGAAGGAGAAGAGAGAAATGGATGATGTGTTGGATAGAAAGTTAACTTCAGAAGGTGGTGTGGTGACTGAAGAGCGTATGTCATCTATCGTTTTTATTAAGTAGTTGACAAAGTGACTTGGTAGAAGGGAGGAAGGAGGAGGGGTAAAGGAGGTTAGAGAAGATGGAGAAGAGTTATATATCATATATATCATATTATAATTACATAAACAATTAGTAATAATGATTTTCTCGATTATATGATCAATCAGTTTTAATAACTTTCTTTCTATATAATGGAATGTTTCAGTTATACTCATAGTGCAGATAAAGGGTTAAATCGGAGTGCAGAAGGAGATCTTCCAATGAGGATTTTCAGAGCATGTTGCTAGGGAGTCTGATGGGAAGGTTTCATTTCTGGGACAGCCCAGAGGACCTTTTTGCTGAACGAAGCACACTGGAAAGTTACAGATGACTGAACTGTTGAACTCGCTATTTTTGAGTCGAATCAGCAGTGTGCCTGAGGTCTGAAGAGCTGTGGTCGAGCAGAATAGACAAAGGATCAAGGCGACTTTCTGTGGAGCTTTCAGAGCGAAGTTGCCCACAGCTGTGAAAACCTACCTTTTTTTGCCTTATTGCTTGGAAATAAATTTAAACAGGAGAGAAGTTGTAGCAACTTTTTTATCTGAAGTTGGAGTGACATTTTACCTTCTCCTCAACAAATCAACATATTGCGGAACGATGTGACAGTTATCGAGGCATAGTATCGCTTTTTTCTTTTAAAGCCAACCCCCCTATAACCCTCGCCCTCTAAGCACTCTTCAGCCGTACAGCCGTTACAGATACTGTCAGCGGGGCAGATGGTTAAGCCTATATTAGAGGAGTTGTTTGAGATACTTCCCTATGGTTAATACTGTAGGTATTGAAACATCATAGGTTCAACTATTATAAATATTGCATTATAAATATTAATAGGTTCAAAGGAATCAGTTTTAAATACTTCCCTATGGTTTATACTGTAGGTATTGAAACATCATAGGTTCAACTATTATAAATATTGCATTATAAATATTAATAGGTTCAAAGGAATCAGTTTTAAATACTTCCCTATGGTTTAGATTATTTTTAGAGAGACACACACACCCCCGCATTCGCGGGTTCTCGCTACAGTGGAAACCCGATGACGAGACAAGAGGCTTTTGATTGACAACCTAGATGTCCCCCGTTTGTGAAATACACAGCACACAGAAGATCTTTACAACCAAACAATTACAATTGATTACTCACACTCGGACAGCCACTTCTGCCTTGGTCACAGAAGCTTCCGATCAGCTGGAGGATCAAAGGTCTGCTTGTCAGATCGGTCCCCGGGGTTGCTGCAAACCGCACGGTTAAAGAGGAGGCCACCACTTCCCCTTTCGGGGTGTCCCTGCTCACACGAGTAAGTGGCAAAAAAGAAGAAAAAGGAAAAAAGGGGAAAAAAGTCTTATAAAGAGCGAAAAAAGACTCAAGGCTTTTTGGGTCACCTTGCTCAAGACGAACACAGGCGGTTTTTTTTTTTTTTTTAAAAAGCAAAACGTTAACAAGCAAACAAAATAAAATGAGAAAATTAACAGAGTTCAATCACTCAAAAAATGCTCTAAGACACAGGGTGTCCCTACAACAAGGGTATCGGTCAAGAGAGCAGAAAATACGCCCAAGGGAGAGAGGAAGCAGAGCGAGAGCTCCTTTTTTTTCTTGGTCCCCCAGGGAGGTGCCTCTCGGCCCTTTTCCTGGCCATCCAGGGAGGTACTGAACCCCTGTGCTGAGACCACTAGGAGTCTGGTGCTGCCCTAAAAAAGAGGCCTTTGACTTGCAAAGCTTCTCTTTTTATACACAATTCATCCCCCTCCCTTCATAGATGCAGCTTGGGGGTGTTCAACCACTTTATATGACCTTACATGGTAATACAGTCTTAAAGCAAGCATCAGGTTGGATAAACGTAAAAAACATCTCATATGACGATATTTCCTATATGCATATGCATTTTGCTATCTAACATACAATCTAACGGATCGGTTCATCACTACGTCAATGCAGTAACCTCTTTCACCCCTCTGTGCATCCAGAGCCTAACCCCCAAGTGCATGTATACAAGGCCCCAACAGCACTTCCTCTTTCCAGCTGTGCAGGTTTAGACAGACAGTTACACAAAGCAACTTATGCATCTGAAGCCTCTTGCAGACACTTCCTCTTCACGACTGCGGGGTCAAATAGGCAGCTTTACACAGTAACTCACACTAAAATGTCTCTAAGCATGTTTATAGTAATATCAGTAACACAAAAACTTGGTTATATTTATATATTATATTTCTAAAGGCACATTAACACCCACAAGCCAAAATCAAAAGCAGTATTATAGTTTCACAAGCAGAAATATATATTTAGCTGTTTTTGGGTTAAACTCATGTCACAAGCAGAAATACAGTCTTAATTGTTCTTGAGCTAGAACATGTCAAAAGCAGAAGTGTAGGTTTGGCTGTTTTTTGGATTAATACAAATACATTTCAAAAAGCAAATATATTTCAATAAGCAGGAGTATAGTCTTTAATTGTTTTTTGGATTTTCACATACTCTCATTCAACAACATGCACGTTACAGCTTTTACGGGCTGTACAGCATACAGTGCTCAGATGCATCATACGATAACACACATGATAATCCACAGCCATTATTACCATAATTACAGCTACAGGAACTCAGGTGAACCGTCAGTGCAATGTATTTTTATTTTATTTATTTTAAACATGATGGTTTGAACAATGGCCATCCAAGTATTCAGACTGGTAAGCTGATCTACCCCCCCAAAACATTTTCAACTGTGAATCACAATCTATGGGAAAAGTCTTTCTGGTTCAGCGGGTTGTCAGACTATGCAATTTCACCAATGGCCACTAAGCCCATGGTTGCTTCAAGACATGGCGCTGTTCCTGGGGGCTTTGGCAGGAACCCCCTGCTAGAATTATGGTGCGTTTTGAGCTATATTATGAGGCGGCTTGAGAATCTTGTACAGTAAACAGGGAACATCACTGCCTTTGGAACTGCACTTCCCAGCGTTCTCCAAGTGAATGCGATCCTGGAATGACGTCATCCATTAGTGGCACCGGCGCAGGGTTAGCGGTGGAGTTAGCGGGGCGGCTGATTTCATGCCGGACTTCTATCCTGGAATTCATGCCAGCAACTGCAAGTGGGAATGTGGTTCCCATCACCGCTGGCCTTCCCGGCCTCGGATTGAAGGAGCTGGGACCCATGTCGCAGTCGATCCGCCAAGAATCATCCCCTTGGGCGTGGGTCGACATGACGAGCTACAGGGCGAGCAGCCTGGTTTTTCCAGCTGAGATAATAGCCGAGCTTGACTCCGTAACCTGCCAGAATTTACGCTATGCTTCATTTCAGTAAGGACCACTTTGTCATAATAGATTCATTCATCTGCCGAGCTTGACTCCGTGACCTGCCAATAATCTTTAAAACAGCATGGCTAATCCAATTGTTATTTCTGATTAAAAGTCCACTTGCTTCCACAGTGACAGACGCCACGGCTGCTAACGTTAGCATTACTATATTATTAGTATTTGTGGTAATCTGTGCTCGCATTAGTGTATGCAGGTCATTTGGTACCAACTTGTGGCCACAGATGCATTTTGCAGTTTGCTTGCAGTTGCTGTTGTACTGTACTACATGCATGCATGTATATACACACACACACACACACACACAGAACTTTGTGTAAAAGAGTTAGAATGTGGTTGCATTTCCTAACTGAACAGAATCCAATGAGGCGATATGTAGATATGTTTATTAGTGATAATGATCTTTAATACAAGGCATAATGGTCAGTCTTGGTCAGTTTCAAATTCAGTGTGGAAAGACTCATAGAGATTAATTGGGATCAAATATTTCTATTGATGTGAGAAATATTTGCACAAATTATTCGTGTTCGCTCTGAAAAGGCCTTTAGATGTGTTTTTATTTACTACTCGGGTAGATTGACTTTCACTATTTTTACAAAGACAATTCATTCTGTTTTTTTAACTAAACAGACAATCAAGTTTTATTTTATTTTGGGGTATTTTTGATTGCAAAATAAAACATTTCTGTTAATGGTATGTTGCTGAGATTGTGCAATGTTGCTGAGTCTTATCAACTGTACTGCTAAGAGCCTAGGTAATTGATATATAGCTACATTTTCTAATTCAGTCTAGAGGTGCTACAGTAGTAGGGCTGAACGATTTTGGAAAATAATCTAATTGCGATTTAATATGCGATTATTTTTTAAGCTCTTTGTCTTCTGTATTATTCAGCAAAGACAAACAATAAATCATTGTATAGTATGAACAACACACCATTAGATAGATTAAACAAACTGTTCTTTCCTGGAGGCCAGGCCTGTATGTGATGATGAAATTAGGTGATGCATGAATTTATATGAATTACATCTTTTATTTAACTACTTCAATCACAGTAGTATATTATTATTATAATTTATTAAGCGACTTTGAGTCTGTGAAAAGCGCTATATAAATTCAATTTATTATTATTATTATTATATTGAGCACTGACCAAGCTTGGTGTAAACATTCATGTGAAAGTCAGAAACAAATCACACAAACTAAAGTGCAGATTGCAGAAATATGAAAACAAATATGTGGTTTCACCACACTTAGTAGTATTTAGATTATTTAATTATTATTTACTTTAATAAACATATGTAAACATGGGGATTGCACTTTTTAAACACTGTCTTTGAACTTTACTAGACAGTTAAGTAAAAATATATTGTATATATATATATATATATATATATAAATATATATATATATATTTTATTTTTTTACAGCGCACACAGAGGAGCTGCCTCCAGCCCAAATGAAACCCTTCATTTCATTAAAATGGCTGTAAAAGTTTTAAACTACAACTCAGAGTTGTTTGAATGACACAAATCTGCTCAAGGCATGGTGTAGCGTTAGCGTGCTTAAGTTGATGTTTTCTCTGTAGAGTGCAGACTGATTTGCTCTCGCGAGTCACGTGACCACATTGCAGCCTTTGCGATTAGGAAATTTTGTTTTAACATATTGCGATATTTTTGCAAATGCGATTAATCATTCAGCCCTATACAGTAGCAATGATTGCCAAAAAACTCAGGGAGAAATAAGACCGCTGGCTAGCAAACATGTAACCATGGATGTAATTTATCAAGAGAGCTGCATGGCGCTGCCACTCAGCCTTGCTGCCCAGTGGCCAACTATGCTTTACCTATAAAATCCCCTGCAGCAAAAAAAACATTATACCCATAGACCACCATCACAAAAAAAGGCATCACTTCTTCTCTTTTCAGATAATAGCTGAATGAAAGCTTACTAATAATTTTTGTTTTTTTGTTTTTTTCTTTACAGCACAATGTGGACCTAGGAGAGCTGATGTTCTCGTTGTGCTATCTCCCCACGGCTGGCAGACTCACCATCACCATGATCAAGGCCAGAAATCTCAAAGCCATGGACATCACTGGAGCTTCAGGTGGGTAATGACTGACAAGATATGATATCCCTGTAGGTGGCGTAGCTGTAGTGTTGTGTACAGTTCAGATTTGAATCTGAAATTCGGTGCCAGTAGCCAATGGTATACTTTTCCTCTGTAAAGTTAATTTCAGTTGTAAAAATATCCCTCTGTCTGTGAGTGTGTTGCCGGCTCTCTGTCAAAAATGCAGAGGAGAGAACAGAGAAGCTTGATACTCTCAGGTACCGACATTTGGCACAGATTGATTTAATGCAAATTCGTACTTGGTAGAACCGATGTAATTCATTCTGTACCATAAAAAGTACCGTGTTTGGTACCCAACCCTACTTTGCGCAACAGCAGTGAGAATGAAACATAGGAGAAGTAGAGGTAAGAGTCAAGAACCCACCAATATAGATAATAATAATAATAATAATAATAATAATAATAATAATAATAATAATAATAATAATAATAATAAACACAAGAATAACAATAGGTATACCAATAACTAAATACCGAGCTGCTGGCCCTAGATATCTGCACCGGATCACTAAAATGAAATTAATGGACATATGTAACAGTCCAGTCCAACTATATGAATGAAAATACATCTGTTGCTCTACGTTTATCGTTAGTGAAAATATGAATGCATATAATGAGTGTATTAGTGAATTTATGTACAGTGTATCACAAATATATGAATGAAATTAACATTGAGATATGAATGATATATGTACAGTCAATCAACAATAGAGCTATGAGTAAATTTACATGGACATGAATAACCCGTTTCAATGAGGATTATCCAGGTTTCTTTTTTGTTTCCCTACGCGGAATTTTGGGCTTTCATACTACTCGCTACCATTGTCGCTCTTACTACTAACGCCATCTTCACGTGCCACGGAGCTGCTGCTCTGCCCTGTGCGATCCATACAGACACTGAGGGCCTCATGTACTAATGCTTTTGTGCCCACTTCAGGCGTATTTGTTTCGCAACGTGTGCGTAAAAGCATGGTCGAGGAATGTACAAACATGCCATACTGAGGTAAAAGCGCAGACTGCCTGTCACGGGAACTGAAAATGGCAAATTGCGCTTTTTCGTGTCATGCATATGCGTTCACGGGAGTGTCAAGGGGAAAGTGGGAGTTTTCCATGAAGAGATGAGAGGGGAAGCATAAAGATTATTATGATAATTATGTATTCCGTGGTATGTACAAAAACATCCCGTAACAGCGCGCCTCTATTTTGCGGTGAAAATTGTCCACCTCTTAAAAGCAGGTGTAAACCAGCCACAAGTGGGTTTCCTCACATATGCCTCCTGGTATTTCACCAGGCAGCAGTAATCCGAGCAAGACGAAAACATAGGTCAAGGAGACATGCTGAAAGGATTTTTGCCACAAGGATCACACTTTTTTAGTTGAGTGAACACAAAATCATTAAGCGTTACAGATTAAGCAGCCATGCAATATTACAGTTAGGCTACTGGAAGAAATCAAAGATGCCAATGAATCTCCAACTCAACGTTCACATTCCATTCCAGCAGTTGTTAAACTCCTCGCTACATTATAAATATTGGCATCAGAATAATTTCAAACAGTCATAACATCAGCATTGGGAATATTGCAGTCTGCACTCAGCCGTTCATAGCACAAGTACTTGACACTTTGCTACAGCGCAATTTATGGTTTATTTTAGGTTTATAATCAACGGGATAAGGGCTTATCCGGGTTTTTGAAAATGGGATATGGTGTTTACATGCTCAAACACATAAATGGGATCCTCCAAAAACCCAATCATAATCAGTGTCACGGCATAACCAACCCTGGGAACTTGATTGCTCTCGCTACGTCTAGGATTTCACCAGAGCTTGGTTTTACTTGTACACTTGAAACTAGGAACTGAATGATTAGCCACCGACTGAAAAGGTTAAGAACTACCTGGTTCCCTCGCCTCTGCGCGTCCTCATCTCTCAGTCCTTTGTCAATCGGTGTTGCAGTATCCCACTCCGTTGCCACTTGCTTGACAGTTCATTTGGTAAAGTTTGACATAATACATAAACTTGGAAAACATCACGACAAGTCCAAACCACAATCTTTTTCAGCGGTCTTTCACTGAGCTGTTCCACCACCACATGTGGTATCCGTCCCAGCTTCCTGTTTTCTGGTTTCCCAGACCCTCTTCAACTTCACGGCACAGGTAGACCACACCCACTCCAGTCAGGCGGCTAATTAAAACTAACAGACTTGTTTTCAAAATCTGGGAGATTTGCACGGTGGATGGCTTTTAAGTGTACTGTAAAACCCGCTGTGTTTTAATGTGCTGGGTCATTTTTCCCGCCGTGTGCTACATTACCTTACAAAAAGCATGGAGGTTGTCGATATGACTAGGTAAGATGCATGTAAATTGTTGTGCCCAACACTGTTGAAATTTACAGCTATATTTTGATTTCTTTGCGGGAACACGGCCTTCATCTGCCATCTTTATCGGCTCGCTTTCGGGTCTGAAGTTTCCGCGAAGCTTGCGCAGAGATCAACTCCGCAACTGGGTTGTATATGGTGTGTGGATTGTGTGAATAGGATGCGTTTCATACAAGATCTGGCAACTGGTCAACATTAGACAAACATATTGGTCCGATTATTTATAAAGGAGTTTGGGCCATGCAAATTACAGGAGTTTCCCGGGAGAAATAACAAACCGAGAGGGGTCTGGGAGATAGGGCTAAAAAACGGGAGAAACCTGGGAAAAACGGGAGTGTTGGCAGGTATGGACTTGATTATGACGTGACACCGGGTTCATGTACACGCACTCTGTGTATGGATGAGACAGGCTTCTGTCAAAGTTCGGAAATGTACTTCTTAGTAGTTCATGTGCTCCAGAGTCCATGAAGGAGTTGGTAGTCAAAAGTCAACACCATAATTAAAGTTCTCATGTGGGGGTCAAGCTAGGTTGTGGAGCTTGATGGTGACTGGCCAAGGCGCTTTGTGGTGTGCTGAGGAGAAATGAGTCTGTGGCTGAACGTGCTCCTCATCTTCACCAGTTCATCACAGAGGGGATGGGAGGGGTTCTCCTTCTCTTCCTCCCCTCCGCAACCATAAAGCAATGTTTCCACTGAGAGGTGGTTTAGTCTAATATTTACATAAGGTGGTTAAGTGCTTTATTATAGTCAATATAGTATTTTGTGTTAATGGCTGTCCATGCCAAGATATTTTGGCATCCTTAATGAACTTGCCACATGTTACCTTTCTCCAGATCCATATGTGAAAGTGTCCTTGATGTGTGAAGGCCGGAGGCTAAAGAAGAGGAAGACGTCAACCATGCGTAACACTCTAAACCCATTGTACAATGAAGCCATTGTGTTTGATGTTCCTCCTGAGAATATCAACCAGATCAGCCTGCTCATAGCTGTCATGGACTATGATCGGTTAGTAAGTTACCTATGTATCACAGATACCTTTTATGTGGAAAAAATGGTGGGTCAGCAACTACTTTGGACAGATGCAAAATCAGAAAAATAATAATAATCAGACTGAGCACATACCTGTTCTCCGCAATTTGCTGTTATACAGATCAATTCCCCGTTTGTATGCGCTCCAGATTTGGTTAGCTATGTTTGCTCTGCAAAGGAAGCCCAATTTTATAGCATTGTCCTGCTGCTTTCATGTTTGGTAATCCTGTCAGAAAGATGCCTGAGATCCTGAAAGTTGTGCCACCCGCTTAATTGCGAAAGACTTGGGCATGCATATTGTTGTTTTCCCACACTTAGGGCACTTGACATTGCGATCGTGGGGCTATCACCACATAGCGGGCTCTTGTGCCAAGCGCAAAAACAATTCAAAATAATATACATTTTTAAGTTACTCACTACCACTAAAACTTTATCTGCCCCAAATAACCTGTCACCTCTATCTACGTATATCGGTTAAATCTACAGTACATTAAATTATGCAACATTTTTGAGTCTCCATGTGTTGTTCTTTCTGTCCTTTAGGGTCGGACATAATGAAGTGATCGGGGTATGCAGGGTGGGCAATGAGGCTGAGAGCCTGGGGCGAGACCACTGGAATGAGATGCTGACATACCCACGGAAACCCATTGCACACTGGCACCCGCTAATGGAGGTATGGGCCAGTTATTATTATTAGGGGTCCAAGCCTGAGTCTGGAAGAACCGGCATTAGCAAGAGCTACGCCGTTCGCACAGCAGGGCTGTGGAACCCTATTTGGCATGCCGCTCCGAGAATCTGTACCAAATTTGGCAAAGATCGGTACGGTGGCCGACAGGGGCAAACGCCCTGCAACTTCAGAAAACACATGCAAATAGACAAAACACAAGCAAATTAAGAAAACAACTACATTAATTTGACAACACATGTGCAGCATTCAGCAAACGCGCTGCATATACACACAACACAACCAAATATACAAACGCGCTGCAATTAAAAACGATGCAAAAAGGAAAGCAAACCCCGAAAAAAGCAATGCAAAAAGAAAAACAACTTCATTAATTTGACAACACATGCGCATCATTCAGCAAACGCGATGCAAATACACACAACACAACCAAATACATAAACGCGATGCAAAAAGCAAGCACACAAACCCCGAAAACAAATGCAAAAGAAAAACGCTGCATCCAGATTTCACAACGGAAGTTCTCCAGACCTCTGGAGGAACTTTTCAAAATAAAACCTCGCGTTTGGTCGGCTCGTCTTCTTTTGGTGTTTTGGATGTTTTTGAACTAAACAGTACGGCAATCATGCTAATGAATAGCATAACTTTTTCAGGGATGTATTACTTACAACACAATGGAGCAAGCAAAGCAGTTTTGTCTTTATGTGCAGGCCGGATTGGCTATTCCGTTTGATAAATCCCACGGTAAATGGCTGGTTTACTAAACAGGGAGGGACTATTTTAAATAGTCTATTTTTTGTATTTCAAGAGCGTATTGCTCCACAATATCAATACAGATTGGTCACTTATTTTGTTGTATAATCACAATAGCAGTGGAACAGCTGATTTTTTTGGGGGCTGGGGAGAGCATAGTCTATGAGAGAGAAAAAAAAAAAAAAAAAAAAAAAAAAAAAAAAAAAAACGTTCAATCTCAGAACGGTGTGCACGGGTGAGCTCACAGACTGTAAATATTAAGTCTATGTTTGAGATATGTTTTCTCGCTGGTTGTGTTTCTCCGCTCGGGTCACAGCTGATACTCAATCAGCAGAGACGTGTCTGTAAACTCGTGGTAATAAAACATTTAAAACTGCATCAGTGTTTAACGTTGACGTTTGTTTAAGCCACATTAAATAAGAGGGTTTAATTTCCAGGTCCGAAAGCGCATTACTGAAGTGTAGACCTCATCATGTGTAATATTGTGATTACACAACAAAATAAGTGACCAATCTGTATTCATATTGTGGAGCAATTCGCTCTTGAAATACAAAAAAACTGACTATTTATAATCCCTCCCTGTTTAAAAAACCAGCCAATTTACCGTTTATCAAACTGAATAAATCCCGCCTGCAAATAAACACAAAACTGCTTTGCTTGCTCCATTGTGTTGTAAGTAATACATCCCTGAAAAAGTTATTGTATTCATTAGCATGATTGCCGTACTGTTTAGTTCAAAGTCATCCAAAACACCAAAGGAAGACGAGCCGACCAAACGCGAGCTTTTATTTTGAAAGGTCGAAGCTCGAGCACGGCACCAGCCTCCCGGCTGAGACGGGAGCAGAGACTGTATATTACTAATATATTATATTATGTTATTAATAAGGGCATGAGACAGGAGTTCTCTTTTTACTATGCAGCCATACCAGACTCTAATAAAAAGGCAGAAAAGGGGTCGAAAATCCAGCTGATCAGCTGTTCCCTCTAGAGGTCTGGAGAACTTCCGTTGTGGAATTTGGATGCAGCGTTTTTCTGTTTGTTTTCGGGGTTTGTGTGCTTTTCTTTTTGCATCGTTTTTTATTCGCATCGCGTTTATGTATTTGGTTGTGTTGTGTAATTGCATCACGTTTGCTGAATGATGCGCATGTGTTGTCAAATTAATGAAGTTGTTTTTCTTTTTGCATCGCTTCTTTTTTCGGGGTTTGCTTTCCTTTTTGCATCGTTTTTAATTGCAGCGCGTTTGTATATTTGGTTGTGTTGTGTGTATATGCAGCGCGTTTGCTGAATGCTGCACATGTGTTGTCAAATTAATGAAGTTGTTTTCTTAATTTGCTTGTGTTTTGTCTATTTGCATGTGTTTTCTGAAGTTGCAGGGCGTTTGCCCCTGTCGGCCACCGTAGATCGGACATTACGGGGCGCTATAATCAACGTATAAGTGTTTTGGCCCTGTTAATCAATGTTAATGGAATATTTGCAATAGGAATGTATCACAGACCTTGCAGCTCACACTTCTCAATATTTACTGATGTTTTCCTCCTACCGTTACGTTTTGGTTTTCTCTTTCGTGTGCTCCCCTGGTGTTCTACAATAAACAAACTTCTTAACCCACCTGACAAAGTTTCTACAACCTTCAGAGTGGACAAATGTAACTCTTTTCTCCCACTTTTTCAATCCAAAATCAAAACCATTCATAGGCACTGATACCGTGCAATTAAACATTGCAGTTGGTGCTGAGTGGAGCGTCTGTCATAGTGTGATTGGTTATGTTGGTGTCATTGATTCTTAATTTCCCACGAAGCTGCTCGCGGTTACGTGCCAGTTAATCTTTTCATCTCCAATCCTATCTGTATTTGTGAGAAGTGGCGCTGTCCTGAGTTGAAAGCCTACTTTACGGCCAAATTATCGAGTTAATAGGCGTGTGTTTGCATCGGATTGCTGTCCATTTCCTAAGGTTTTGAAATGCAAACAATTTTTGACTACTTTTTTTTTTTTTTTAAAGGGCTTACGTCTGTGAGCACCCACGGACGAAAAAATTTATCTTGGCCTATGACACCATTTACAACAACCTGACCACCTCCCCTGCTGTTTCAACCACCACACCTGCCTACCCCCCTCCAACCTCTCAGTCACTCTCTCATTTCTCTCTGCTGTCCCCTGTGGTCAGGGGGATTAAGAAGTTTGTTTATTGTAGAGAATTGTTAAAGGTAGTCTGTATATGCATGGAGATGAACTGTTAACCACTACATTTGCAATGGCAGAGTACCGCAGACCTTGTGCATCAAACCTCTCGATATTCACCAATGTTTGCCCCCCCCCCACGTAATGCTTCAGGTTCCGTATTGGCGCAGCTCCCCGGGTCATCGGGGGTGACTGGCGCAGCGCCATCGGAGTCTTTGGCCCCGTCATAACTGCTTGCAGTTCTAGTTAGGGTCCAAGCCCGAGTCTGCAAGAACCGGTGGTAGCAAGAGCTACGCCGTTCGCACAGCAGGGCTGTGGAACCCTATTGTTTTTTCTAAGGATTATTTTCCATCTCCATCATCATTATTCTTCTCCGCCTAAAACTCTGACTACAGCCTAAACCGTACATGGTGGGGGGTTGCCATTTTCAGGACTGGTCCTATAACTCCCACACCGTACACCCGACATTCAAAAACCTTATATATATTCACTGGAACCTACTGAATCATGTGATATAGGCTACGCCCATTTCCGCCTAGACTTTTATGCGTGAAAAATCGTGATTTATCAAAAACCTACTTTTTTGATCTCCTAGACTGTGCGACCGATTGGCACGAAATTTGGCAGGTAGCATCTCCAGATGGTCCTCACAAAAAGTTAATAAAAATAATTTTTATAGGATACAAATTTTGCATATTACGCACAAATTAATTTGTGTAGCTAACTATGAAAACACCAACTTTGCCATATCTCGGCCAAAATAAATGCTATCAACGCCTAACTTCAAAATCTTGTTTTCAATGAACCTCTGAAGGTCCCCCATGCGTTTTACGAAAATTGGTCACTAGGGGGTGCAACAAGTACAAAACGTTTATATCATGAACGGCTCATCCGATTTTTACAAAATTTGATGGGTAACATCTAGGGCCACTCCTGAGGCCAACCCTTGAGTGGGGTACTGAGGGGTCAAAGTGGGCATGGCCTATGGGACCCAAGTCTAGATTCACCACTTACACTAATGTGAACAACTTTAAATTTACTGGGTAGATGGACAATGGGTCCTGGACCACACCTACCAAAAAGTACACATGTGGACCACTAGGTGCTATAATGTTTTTTGCCTTTAACGCCACATTACACATCGCACATTAGAAAACCTTACATCCACGTCTTCCTTGAATAAAGCTGAATCATATGATATAGGCCACGCCCATTTTCGCTCAAAAGTTATTTTGCAATATCGCGCAATGTGCAAAACCAACTTTTTTGAGTTTGTCCTAGGCCATGCGACCGATTTGCAAGAAACCTGGTAAATAGCATCTCCAGATGAACCTGACCAAAGTTACTCAAGGAATTTTGCTACGTTAAAGAATGCGCATTTGACGACCAAACAAATTTTCCTAGCTAGCTACTAAATACTAACTTAATCATATCTCTGCCAAATTAAATGTTCCTTGTTCAACATCCCACTACGATGCTCTGTACCAAATTTGGCGTATATTAGCCTTTAGGGGGCGCTATAAGCAACGTTTATTTGTTTTGGCCAATAACAATGCATTTCAATGGGAAATTTGCAATTGCAATATCTCTGCCACGGTAAATGCAATCAACACGAAACTTGTGATGCTTGTTCGCTCTGAGAATCTGTAGCAAATTTGGCGAAGATCGGACATTAGGGGGCACTATAATAAATGTAGACAAGTTTTGTCCCTTTTACTCAATCAATGTTAATGGCATATTTGCAATGGGAATGTACCACAGACCTTGCAGCTCACACTTCTCAATATTTACTGATGTTTGCCTCCTACCGTTACATTTTGGTTTTTGCTTTCGCGTGCTCCACTTCTTTTCTACAATTAACACACTTCTTAACCCACCTGACAAAGTTTCTACAACCTTCACAGTGAACAAATGCAACTCTTTTCTCTCAGTTTTTCAATCCAAAATCAACATGATTCATAGGCGCCGATACCATGGGTGCTCCGGAGCTCGAGCACCCACGGAAAATACTGACCACCCACATGTGCCAGACTGCCAGTAGGCTACATTCATTTAAAATTGAAGATTGCAGTTGGGGCTAAGTGGAGCATCTGTCATAGTGTTATGTTGGTGGCATTGATTCTTAATTTCCCACGAAGCTGTTCGCGGTTACTTGCCAGTTTAACTTTTCATCTCCAATCTTATCTGTATTTGTGAGAAGTGGCGCTGTCACACAAAGACACACACAATTGCACACGCACACACACATACACACGCACATACACAGACACACAGACACGCACACTTCCTTTAAAGTAATGTATGTCAGTAGTCTTCAGTTAAGTTGCATATCACGTAGCTTACTTTGGGGTCCTGTAAGTTTTTTTGGGGTACAATGGTTCTGGAGAAAGCTACAAGAAGCAATATAGGAGGCCAAGCAATCACCTGATTCAGCAGTATTCCAACTATTGTTATTCGGCTCTTTATTTATTTTTATTAATTTTTTGTGTCGGGACGCTAGTGTCCCAGTTTACACCAACC
This sequence comes from Perca fluviatilis, assembly GCF_010015445.1. Lineage (NCBI taxonomy): Eukaryota > Metazoa > Chordata > Actinopteri > Perciformes > Percidae > Perca > Perca fluviatilis. The sequence continues at coordinate 31,368,880 of NC_053119.1, forward strand.
ACTATGAAATTGTCCTGGTTATCAGCGATTACATAGCCAACGTGGTCTTATTATAGCCCGATGATTAACTAAACACATGTAGAAAGACTAATAAAGCGTCCAGCGTATGTTTTTAACAGTGTGTGTGTGTGTTGTTGTTTAAAACATATGCTGGACGCTTTTTTAGTCTTTTTACATGGGTTTAGTTAATCATCAGGCTGTAATATAATATATAATAATATAATGGCATATCGTTTTCACCTCAAAACACCAACTTTCGTATGGTAAAACAGGCAACGTCCTGGCAAGATACATGATTAGCGTAGGTTTCGTTTCTAGGAGAATGATGTTCTTGCCCGCCAGCCAGTAGTTGTGACGTGCAAAGTATGAAATGCATGACTTACAGTGGGTGATGTTATCAACTAGAGGGCAGAGCCTCAAAAAAGTATCTTTGTCCCTTCTCTATAAATTGCTCTTACACCCACAGCTTTTACATGTCATGCACAATTTAAACATCAAAATGTAGGTATGTTTTTACACACACACACACACAGGTAATTTGATTTGGCTGATTTATTGTGTTTGGCGCCGGAATCTCTGACTTTCCCTGAACGCCTCAATGAAATCTGCGCAGCTCCGCACTCTGCAGCACAGCGTCACCATTGTGTTCTAGAATCTTCTGTGGTAAGTAGCAGTATCCAGTCTGCTATCTAATAACGTTTTGGAATGGTAGAAATACAGGTTTTGTGTTTTAAAAAAAGGCTGGCATTGGTTTCCACCTCATACAGAATACAAACATGAATTAAGAACGAAATGTTTGACTGTGACGTTACAGCTTGGTAAATTATACTTAGTTATCATTAGCTAATATTAGCGCCGATGCTAACGCTAACGCTAGCTAATGATAGTAGCTTGGTATCTTTAGCTAATATTAGCTAAGGTATCGTTAGCATTGGCGCTAATATTAGCTAATGATAGCTATGAAACAATTATTGATAGCTATCTTTACCTAATATTAGCTTTGTTAACTGACATAAAACAACTTGTTAGTGGTTTAGCTATTGTCAATGGAAAAGCAAACAAACTATGTTCTTGCTGGAAAATGTAATACCAAGACAACAATGATGCTAATGTTGCTCTATCACACTGTTAGCTAGACCCCACTTAGTGATAGGTAGCTAGGTAGGTAGGTAGGTTCAATTCAAGGTCCCTGTAGCCTAAAGACATCACACACAACATACATACATGACAAACAGGATGATAAAAAGACATTACACATGAATGATATGGACAATAAAAGAAAAGATACTACATATTGAATGTCTCCTGCCCTACTTCTCTGTCTTCCTCCCTCTGTCTCCCTTCCTCTCTCCCTCTGTCTGTCTCCCTCCCTCCTGTCTCCCTCTCTTTCTCTATGCCTCCCTCCCTCCTTCTCTGTTCCCCTCCTTCCTTCTTCTGTCTTCCTCCCTCCTTCTCTGTCTCCATCCCCCTTTCTCTGTCTCTGTCTCACTCCCTCCCTCCCTTCCTCCTCAATCTCTCTCTCTCCATCACTCCTCTCTCACTCCCTCTCTCCCTCCCTCCTTCTGTCGCTCTCTATCTTCTTCCCTCCCTCCCTCCAGGGTCATTTGTGATTTGTGATTTCATCCATGTATATAGGATGATTTTCAGGCAATATATCCACCTCTCAGCTCTTTAGGGTCATACTTGTTTGTTCTATGCAATGGATATGGCTGATAATAATACAAAGTATTTAAACTTTCAGCCTTTTTAGTCAATTTTAGTCAAAGTTGCTCTCTTTCTCATTTTTTCTATCTTTCTTCTCTTTTTCCTCTCCTCTCCTTACTTTCCTCTCTCCTCTGTTTATTCTCTTTCTCTCCTCTCTTCGCTCCTCTCTTCTCTCCTGCTCTTCTTTCTTCTCTTTCTCTCCTCTCTTTCCTACCTTTCTTCTTTTTCAGCCCCATTCTTTTCACCTTATATATTTCACATCTCAGCTAGATTGATGCTTTTTCGTTCTATGCAGTGTATATGTCTGATAATGATACAAAGTATTTCTTCTTTCAGCCTTTTCAGGCAATTCATTTCAACTTTCATCTTTGACAGTATTACAGTTCAGCTTCCAGCTTTTCTAACAAGCTCTTCACTTATTTAGGTAATGCAGTTTAGCTTCCAACTCTGAAAATGTTCCAGATGTTTCAGCAATGCAGTGCAATGCATTTGAGCTTCAAGATGTTTCATACAATTTGTTTCATATTTCTGCATTTGTGAGTCATTATCAGTTCGAAAATATACTCAGGCCTCACAATGTTCTACATCTTTTGTCATATTCAACTTTTAAAGCCAAAAGTTCAGTTTAGCGTCAGCTTTTAACTTTTTAATGAAATTCATACTTATTAAAACGATTTCCAGTTTTTCAACTACTCTCACTTTTTCAACTTTTTTTAAGCTATTCACCCAGTTTAGCTTTAGCAATTCAGCTATTCAGCATTCCCAAGAATTTTCTGCAGGAAATGCATTTTTGTGGGAATGCTGTTCAAGAACTATTGTTAGTCGGTTCCTTATAAACTTATTATTATTCCATACGTTTTTTGGCTCTGCGTAACTTCTGCATACTTTTAGCTATTAAAACTATTCAGCTTTTAAAATGTTCAGCTCTTTCAGCTAATGATGGGACTTCTTCAATTTTTTTTCTACTATTTGTACTTTTTAAATTATTAAGCTTTTTAACACTTTTTTTTAACATTGAAGTCAATGAGAGGATGCTTCAAATCCTTAAAATCTTCTTCCGCTCCCAAAATTTTCAGCTCCTTCATACTTTCACATACAGATGCCAAACAAACTTTAAAATGTTCACAAAATATTCAGCTATCCTGCTATATCTTTTACAGTTTTTGTGAAAAAGCTGTTTAAGTTTAGTGATCATTTCAGGATTGTTTATCGATTAAACAGAGTGTGCATTGGGCTGCTTAGAGTGATGATGTCATCATCTAGAGTGTGAAGCTTCGAAAAAATTATTTTTGTCCCTTCTCTATAAATTGCTCTCACACCCACAATTTTACTTGGCATACACAATTTATACATCAAAACGTAGGTATTTTTGTCTAGTTACAGCCAATGTTCTCAGTTTTGTGATACGCCTTTTACTTCTGGCTCTATTAGCTTCCAAATGACAAGATTTCCACACTTACATTCCTGTATAACATTCTTCACATTTCCAAGCGAAATGCTGAACGAACCACTTTTTTAAATCGCTGATATGCCCACATTTTTAAGGTTTTCCACATAATATCGTTATACCGAAACGTTCACAAAGGCCTTGTAGTGCATAGGATGACGTCATTTGACTGATAGCAGTCATCGTTTTGCCAGTCTGAGCCTTTATTTGAGAACTTGCTGTCAGTGTCTGAACAGCTGCAGGCCCAGCTGACAGTTTCAGCAGGTGACACGCTTGTTAACTGATTACACTTAAAAGGATGTTTACAAACATTCACTGGTCATTGGTTACCATGACAGCACTTTCACAGACACACACACACAGATACTACAGGCAGTAATATGAACATTAGTCTATATCTTTGGCCTTCCACTTATGGCTGTCTTCTCTGTTCTGTCTGTCTGTCTTCTGTGTCCTATTTCCTCTGTTCTCTTTCTCTGTCCGCTGTCCTTTGTCCTCTTTCCTCTGTTCTCTGTTCTCTGTTCTCTGTCCTCTGTCCTATTTCCTCTGTTCTCTTTCCTCTGTCCTCTGTCCTCTTTCCTCTGTTCTCTGTCCTCTATCCTCTGTCCTCTTTCTCTGTCCTCTTTCCTCTTTCCTCTGTTCTCTGTTCTCTGTTCTCTGTCCTCTTTCCTCTGTCCTTTTTCTCTGTTCTCTCTCTTTCTCTTTCCTCTGTCTGTATGTCTAACAACTTCACCTTTTTCTTACACATTTTAACCAGCAATCCAGTTTAGCTTTAGCATAAGCTTTTCAAAAAGAATTTTGTACATTAGTGGTACTATGATATCAAATTCAAGTTAATGAAAACCATTCCTACTTTTTCAACTATTTTCACTACTTCATCTTTTTACGTATTTAAGCTATTCATCCAGTTTAGCTTTAGCAATTCAGCTATCCAGCATTCCCACGCATTTTCTGCAGGAAATGCATTTTCTAGTTAGTGGGAATGCTGATTCAGCAGCATTCTAACTATTGTTATTGTGGGAATGCTGTTCTACAGCATTCCAACTATTGTTATTCTGTTCTTTATTAGTGGGAATGTTGTTCAACAGCATTCCAACTATTGTTATTGTGGGAATGCTGTTCTGTCTGTCTTCTCTGTTCTATTATCTTGTTCTGGTCTGTCTTTCTGTCTGTCTGTCTCCTTATCTTCTCTTTTCTCTGTCTCCCTCACTCCCTCTCTACCTCCCTCCCTCCCTCTCTGTCTCTCTCCCTCCTTCTCAATCTCTCTCGCTCTCTCTCTCTCTATCACTCCTCTCTCTCCCTCCCTTCCTCTCTCACTCCCTCTCTCCCTCCCTCCTTCTGTCTCTCTCTCCCTCCCTCCGGGTTCATTTGTGATTTGTGATTTCATCCATGTATATAGCCCATTTCTATTCAGGCAATATATCCACTTCTCAGCTCTTTAGGGTCATGCTTGTTTGTTCTACGCAATGGATATGGCTGATAATATTACAAAGTATTCAAACTTTCAGCCTTTTTAGTCAATTTTAGTCAAAGTTGCTCTCTTTCTCAATGTTTGTATCTTTCCTCTCTTTTTCCTCTCCCCTCTTTCCTCACTCTTCTCTCTTCTCTCCTCTCTTCTCTCTTCTCTCCTGCTCTCCTTTCTTCTCTCCTTCTTTCTTTCTTCTTGTTCAGCCCCATTTTTTTCACCTAATATATTTCACATCTCATCTCAGCTAGATTGATGCTTTTTCGTTCTATGCAGTGTATATTGGCGTTTTTCCATTTCATGGTACCTGCTCGACTTGCCTCGACTCTACTCGCCTTGACTGAACTCGACGCACTGTGCGTCCGCTTTCCATTGCAGATTTTAGTACCGCCTCAGCATGGCTGGTCATCATAGCGACTGCCGTGGGCATGGCTTGGTAGCGTTGCATTTCCCCTGACTCATTTCCTGGTTCTCCTTCTCCATAAGCAACATGAAATCAAGGAGAGGGTTAACTTCTCCTGCTCCAGATTTCCCACCATGGCCAGAAACAACAGAAGAGACACTTTGGTTCTCTCACTATATGACTGTAGAGTCACTACTCACTCCGGAGCTAATCGACGTCACTCTCTCACTGATCCCTCGCTCTATCACACAAACACACACGCTCACACACAAGCTCGTCCCACACACCAGCGGAGAAGTATAAACATCAGCCACTTGTATGCTCCGGAGAAAGCTCTGTGTGGAGCCTCCACAGGACCAAGAACAACTTAGTTTCTAAAGAAGCTGGAGGCAGCAAACAACCACCGCTGGCTAAACTAAATAGTTTAAATAAACATGCTGGGTTGGTTCAGGACACCCCCGTCTGTCACTAGCAATGATGACGCAGTAATCAGTGATGATTCTTTCCGACCAATCTGTAGTCTGCAGGTTTTTTTAGTATTGCATCAGCTCACTTGAAACCTCGACTGAGGTGGTACTAAAAAAAGTACCTGTTAGCAGGTACCAGGGACCTTTTTTCGTAATGGAAACCCAAAAAAGGCGTGTAGAGTCGAGTCGAGCCGGTACCATGTAATGGAAAAGCGGCATACATCTGATAATAATACAAAGTATTTCTTCTTTCAGCCCTTTCAGGCAATTCCTTTCAACTTTCATCTTTGATAGTATTACAGTTCAGCTCCTAACAATGTATTTTAACTCTTCCTTTAGCTAATGCAGTTTAGCTTCCATCTCTAAAAACTTTCCAGATGTTTCAGCAGTGCAGTGCAATGCGTTTGAGCTTTAAGATTTTTCATACAATTTGTTTCATATTTCTGCATGTTTCTGCATCAACTTTTTTTTTGTCATCAAATTTTTATTGTTTTAACATCGTTTAAACATGACATATAACGACGAAGACAAACAATCAGCAATTACACCAGTACGAAAAAAAAATGAATGAATCAATAATTTTAAAAAAAAGGCTATAAAGGGCACTATATCAGTGGGATAACAAAAGATACAGAAAAATTATATAAAATAAATAAATAATAAACAAACTACAGAACATATTTCAAAATATTAACATATACACAAATATATTTAAGTACTACAGATTATTAGAATTGTTAAAAAATAGCCATAAAAAAGGGGGATAATAATTAAACCAGTAGAATAGAGCTGAGAGAAATCTACGACATATGAAATATGAATAATAATGAATGAATAATGAAATAATAATGAATAATAATGAGGAAAACATAAATGAACCAGATGAACAAGAACAACAAAAATAAAACACAATGACCATAAAACCAGAGAAAGGGGGGTATAAATTCAACTCAATAAACCCTTGAGTTTTTCCAATGTTTGGGCCCAGAGTCTAATGGTGTCCTCTCTTGCGCCATGAATGCGTGCAGTGGACAATTCGAGATACACCACATCTATAAATGTGAGAACCCAATACTGCTTATTAAGAGAATGTGGAGGTTTCCATCTCGTTGCTACTATTTTCTTAGCGGCTGTCAATCCAGCTAAGAACACTCGTACACCCTCCTACAGTTTTCACTCTTCATACATCATACTTGGTCAAAACGTAGGAAACTTTGTGGCGGTCGCAGACATGTGACTATGGAATCCACCGAATGTACACTTTTTGCTCTAGACACTCCAACTGCCAATAGAAACAGTGGAGTTGCAGTACGATTCGCTGAAATGTTTTTCCAAACAAACTGCTCTCTCCCGTACAATTTTCACTCTACATACATCATACTTGGTCAAAATGTAGGAAATCTTGTCCCGGTCGCAGACATGTGACTATGGAATCCACCGGACCTTTACTTTTTGTTATTTTGAAACCAACTGCCGATAGAAACTGTAACAAAAATGAAGCTGCAGTACTTCTTCAGACCGGTTGAGATTTTCCATTGTGTTTGTATGGGGAGAGAATGCTGAGAGCTAGAGGGTGAAGCTGCATTATGATTCTTTGAAAGTTTTCCAAACAAATTGCTGTCTCCCCTACAGTTTTCACTCTTTATACAACATAGTTGGTCAAAATGTAGGAAATTTTGTGCCGGTCGCAGGCATGTAACTATGGAATCTAACAGACGTACACTTTTGATACCAGCTGCCGACAGAAACTGAAAAAAGTATCTGAAGGATGCAGATGGTTCCCTGTTTGTTACCTGCTCTGTGTCCCATATATTTCATACCACAAACATAAAAACCACATCAATGCGTTCGCCAGACTTGTATCTCTCTGGTGATCATAATATTTTGCCATTTGGACCCACGGTTTTTGAATTACAGAACAAACTTAAGAGTAATAATTATCATTACATGTATATGTTTGACCCATGGAAGACACTGTCTCCCCCTCCCTACCCCTGCACTGTGGAAATCACCATAGCAACAAGTTCTGACACAGACACATTCTATCATGGAGACTTCTGGAAGGAAGGAAGGGGGGGAGGAAGGAAGGAAGAGAGGGAGGGAGGAAGGGAGGGAGAGGGAGAGAGAGGGAGGGATAGAGAGGGAGAGAGAGGGAAGAAGGGAGGGAGGAGAGGGAGAGAGAGGGAGGGAGAGAGAGAGGGAGGGAGAGAGGAGAGAGAGAGAAAGGAGGGAGGGAAGGGAAAGAAGAGAGAGGAAGAGAGAGGGTGGAAGAGGGAGGAGAGGAGAGGAAGGAAGAGAGAGAGAGGAAGAGAGGAGGGAAGGAGAGAAAGGGAGGGAGGAGAAGGAGAGAAGAGGGAGGAGGGAGAGGAAGGAAAGAAAGAGAGATGGAGAGAGGAGAGAGGGAGAGAAGGAGAGTGGTGGAGGGGAGAGAGAGGAGAGAAGGAGGTGTGAGAGGAAGAGAGAGGAGAAGGGAGGGAGAGAGAGGAAGAGAGGGAGGAAGGGAGAGTGAGGAGAGAGGGAGGGAGGGAAGGGAGAGAGAGGGAGGGGAGAAGGAGGGGGAGAGAGGGAGGGAGGGAGAGAGTAGGGGAAGGAGGGAGAGAGAGGGAGGGAGGGAAGGAAGGAGGGAAAGAGAGAGAGAGAGAAGGAGGGAGAGAGATGAAGAGAGAGAGAGAAAGGAAGGAAAAAGGGAGAGAAAGAGGAGGGAGAGAGGAGAGAGAGGTAGAGAGGAGAGAGAGGAGGGAGGGAGGGAGGAGGGAGGAGGAAGGGAGGGAGGAGAGAGAGAGGGAGGAAGGGAGAGAGGAAGGGAGGAAGGGAGGAAGGGAAGGAGGGAGAGATAGAGAGGGAGGGAGAGGGAGAGAGAGGTAGGGAAGGAGAGGGAGGGAGAGGGAGTGAAAGAGGGAGGGATGCACACACACACACACACACACACAAACACACACACATTCCATCCTGTCAAACATACATCTCCCTCCTCTAACACACACACTCACACACACACACACACACACACACACACACACACACACCCATACACATACACACAGACACACACACACAGAGAGCGATCTCCACCAATCAGAAACATAGTTACACTTAGCATTGTGGGTAATGTAGTACTTCTTTATGACACCCTGTCAAACATACATCTCCCTTCTCTAACACACACGCGCGCACGCACGCACGCACGCACGCACACACGCACGCACACACACACACATATACACACACACACACACACATCATCGCTAAACCCACCAGACTCCATGTAAATAATCAGTACTTTAAGCATCGTAAAACACACTTCATTCAAAGTCGACAGAAACCAAATAAAGCTATGAAAAGCCGTTTTTAGGCTTCTCTACACTTTTCCCACCATCACAACTCTAGTGTTGGTTGAAATAAAAACATAGTTTACCGATTTTCATGTGAATATATATGTTGTCTCTATGCTCACTAAAAGTACTATTTTTTAAATGGAGTCTGGTGTGTTTAGCGCTAGCTACTTCATAGCTGTTTCTGGTAAACAGAAACGTCTTAAATAGGTTTTAAAAAGGTATAGCTCTAAAAGGTTAAGACAATTAACACTTCACCATTAAAACAACACTGTATGTATTTAAAATGTAAGCAAATTATATATATATTGAATTGCTGAGGCTTGTGTCGCTAAACCCACCAGACTCCATGTAAATAATCAGTACTTTGAGCATCCTAAATCCACCAGACTCCATGTACATAATCAGTACTTTAAGCATCCTAAATTCATCAGACTCCTATTCGTATTCGTATTGTCTTTTTTTTTTTTTTTTTTTTTTTTTTTGTCGTCTCTCTCACTGACAGTGTGACATATGTATCTACTTAGCTAGTGTTATTCGGATGTGCACCAAGTAGTAGGCACACTGTAAAAATTTCTTCCGGAATTTTCTAGTTCAGTGTGCCGATGTGCTGCAATAGCAGCAATCGGCACAATGCCTATTGTTTCTCATACTTATTATTTCTTATTCTCCATCTTCCGCCACATTTTTGTCCCACTAAGGCTCACGAAGCGTTGCCAACACGCGCACACACATGACATCATCACGTGGGTATCGCTCGGGAATGGTGTGCTATGTGTTTTCTAAGAGATTTGCCGCACGGTTTTCACGAAATCGGCAAAAAACGGCGCAAAATTTCCCATAGACTTGGGAAATCGTCGGGAAATCGCTTAACATCGCTCAAAACAACTCGTCTTTGGGACCATGCTTGTGTCGCCTTTTAGGCATGAGGGATTATATTGTATAGGCTTTTATTTTGTACAAGCTTTTATTTTGAAATGGTTTCATGCCTAAGGAGTTCCAGGGTCAGGGGTTAGTTTCCTGTTAGTGGTTAGAGAAAGATGGTAGAATCAGCCGACATGCTTTCGTCATCCATTGCAATCCACATTGTAAATGCTGCAGAGGCAATGTCATAAGTTGATAATTTCATTTCTTTAATTATAATGCAAATGTTAAGATGTATATTTACAGTAAAAGGGGATTTGATGACTGTAATTAAAAACGTTTTATTTACATATATTTACATAGGATTAAACAATTTGTATCTTATGTTTTGTTACAGTTTTCACTCTTCTGTCTGTGACATGATGTAAAGTGCCACAGTAAACAGCTTGAGAAGCTTACTACGACTCAACTCGTCATTTTCAGAAAGAGTTTAGCTAGTTGAATAGCTGCAGTTGCTACACTGTAGCGAAGACAACATAGTGAAAAGACAAAGAAGGCTAGTGTTGTACATCGTGGTAAGATGGATTGTAAACAAAGCGACAGGGATTCAGTGGCTAGTAAAAGAAGTTCACGGTCTTCAACTTCATCAGCTGGCTCATTAACACGTGCTCGTGCTAAAGCGGAGGCAGCTAAAGCACGTGCTACATTTGCGGACCAAGAAGCTAAAGCTAAGTTAGAAAGAGCTGCAAAAGAGGCTAAGCTACAGAAAGAAAAAGCAGAAAGAGAAGCAGAATATCACAAAGAGAAAGCAGCTATTGAGTTTGAATTGCAGCTGGAGAAGGCAAGAAAAGATGCTGAGCTAGAAGCGCTTGCTAGTTATCGTGAGGCAGCAGCTGCCGAAGCTGAAGCTGCTGTGTGGGAAGATGCAATGGACAACTTCGTTGTATTGGATGAGGCAGGCCCATCAGAGAAAGACAAACTGGAGCGTACAAGTGAATATGTCCAGTCTCAATACAACCTACACTCAGGTGAAACCCATCCACGTACCAAATCCCTAAAGCAAGCAGCCATGAATGCTAGCTCCCAAGTATCTCAGCTCCCTGCAAATGAAACGCTTCAAGAATATTCTTGCAATCCTTTCCTTCCAACATGGCAGCCGCCTGTTCGTCCCAAAGAACCGTCATATGCTAATAACACTACCAACCCTGCATTAGAAAACTATGGCTCGGAAAATGTGCAATCGCCTTCAGCTATTAAAGTGGAAAGTCAGGTCCCACGAAAGGAGACTGACCATCAGGCAAACACAAAAACGCGTAACACTTACTCAAACAACCCTGCTCAGCCTTTCCTTCCACACTACATGGCAGCAGCTAACCATGGTGCACCCGTAGCTGAACATCTGGCACAATTCTTAGCTCGTCGCGACCTGGTGAGTTCAAGTTTATATCAATTTGATGATAAACCAGAAAACTATCGAGCTTGGCATTCATCATACATAAACGCCACTCAAGGGCTAGGCCTCACAGCTACGGAGGAGCTAGACTTAATGACTAAGTGGCTCGGTAGAGAATCCAGTGACCAAGTCAAACGTCTCCGTTCAGTGCACGTGACGAATCCTGTCGTAGCACTCAGAAAGGCCTGGGAACGTCTCCAGGAATGTTATGCAGCACCTGAAGTTATCGAAAGGTCACTTTTCAATCGGCTTGATCATTTCCCAAGGCTTTCAGGAAAAGAACACACAAAGCTACGTGATCTAGCCGACCTGTTAATGGAAGTGCAGGGAGCCAAGGAGGATGGCTTCCTCCCAGGCCTGTCTTACCTGGACACTGCAAGAGGGATTGAACCCATAGTTGCAAAACTGCCTTATGGTCTTCAAGAAAAGTGGGTATCTGCCGGTTCTAAGTACAAGGATGAAAATAATGGGCGATTTCCTCCATTCGACTTCTTCGCAAGTTTTATACACTACGAGGCACGGAAAAGGAATGACCCTAGCTTTGCTTTTCAAGGTACTAGTGGCTTACCCGCAAGGCCTGAAAAGCCTTCCTTTAAAAGCAACCAAACCCCTATTTCAGTTCACAAGACAGATATCGTCTCAACACACTCAAACACAAACAATCTAAAAGGTACCAGTGATCCAAACAAAACCTGTCCAATACATGCTAAACCTCACCCACTCAGGCGATGCAAAGCCTTCAGAGCCAAACACCTAGAAGAAAGGAAAACCTTTCTCAAGGCTAAAGGAATCTGCTTCAAATGCTGTGGTTCAACTACTCACTTAGCAAAAGATTGTCCAACTACGGTTAAGTGTACAGAGTGTGATAGCACCTACCACGATGCTGCTATGCATCCGGGTCCTGCACCTCAAGACAGGGCTACCCCAACCTCACCACACAACGGCGGGGAGGGAGAAGAGAGCAGTGACACCAAAGCCGTCGTTAGCGCAAGCTGTACCAAAGTTTGTGGAGCAGGACAAGTCAGCAGGTCATGTTCCAAGATTTGCTTAGTGAAGGTATATCACAAACGTCAACCAGACAAAGCCATCAAGGCCCACGCCATACATTGGACGCACCGTAAACCGGATGCGTTAGCAAGGTCTACTTTCTTCGAGCTTTTCGACATCAAATGTGAACCATATTCCTATTTTTTGAGGACATGTTCTGGCACAATGGAAACATCTGGACGTAGGGCTGAAGAGTTTGTGGTGGAGTCACTTCGACGGCAGGGTCACAATTCCTCTACCACCCCTTCATCGAAGTGCAATGACATTCTTGACAATCGGGTCAGAAATCCCAACGCCAAATGCAGCTCTATGTCACCCTCACCTTCGCAAGGTAGCGGAACACATTCCAGAAGTCGACCCTACAGCAGAGATTCTCCTGTTACTCGGCAGAGATATCATTAGAGTTCACAAGGTACGGGAACAAATCAATGGTCCACACAATGCCCCATTTGCCCAACGCCTAGATCTTGGCTGGGTGCTAGTTGGAGAAGTCTGCTTGGGGAAAGCACACAAGCCTACAGTCAGCACCTTCAAGACAGCTGTGCTTGACAATGGCCCGCCCATCGACTCCTTGTGCACCCGTTTCCTACAAGTCAAAGAAATGGTTCCTTGTAGCAGGGAGACAAGACACATCTCCAGCAAGGTTACAGGAGAGATGTTGGGACAAACTGTTTTCAATCACACAGAAAACGACAACAGGTTGGCATCCTCATTTGAAGTAAGGTTTTTTTGAAGCTTATGGACGAGGAAGTCTTCAGAGATGAGTCACAAAGTTGGGTAGCTCCACTCCCATTCCGACAACCAAGACAATACTTACCTAACAACCGGGAACAAGCAGTGCAGCGCTTTGCATCACTCCAACGAAGCCTGAGTAGGAAGCCAGATACGCAAAAGCAGTTTGTAGCCTTCATGGGAAAAATATTGGAGAACGACCACGCCGAGGTCGCACCACCGCTGGCAGAAGACGAAGAATGTTGGTACCTGCCAACCTTTGGTGTGTTCCATCCTCAAAAGCCAGGTCAAATCAGGGTGGTGTTCACCTCAAGCTAAACATGCAGGGGTTTCTCTCAATGATGTGCTCCTCACAGGCCCAGACCTGAACAACTCACTTCTGGGAGTTCTGTTGCGGTTTCGGAAGGAAAAGGTTGCTGTCCTAGCGGACATACAGCAGATGTTTCACTGCTTTGTGGTACGAGAAGATCACAGAAACTACCTCAGATTTCTGTGGTATAGGGACAATGATGTGACCAAAGACATCATAGACTTCAGAATGAAGGTTCATGTTTTCGGCAACAGCCCGTCTCCTGCCATAGCCATTTATGGGCTTAGAAGAGCTATCCGAGAGGGTTCCCAGGAACATGGGGAAGACACAGTCAACTTTGTTAAGCGTCACTTCTACGTCGATGATGGCCTTTGTTCTATGCCAACGGATGCGGAAGCCATCGACTTACTACGCCGAACCCAGACTTCACTTGCCGAGTCTAACCTCCGTCTACACAAGTTTGCCTCAAACAGTAAAGAAGTCTTGCAAGCTTTCCCACCAGAAGACTGTACAGGAGCCATAACCGATGTAGACCTCAGTGGAGAAGCTGCACACACTCAACGGAGTCTGGGTCTCCTATGGGAGATAACAAGGGACACGTTCACCTTCTCTGTTTCAACTGATATGAAGCCGTTTACTCGCCGTGGAGTCCTCTCCACGGTAAACAGTGTTTTTGACCCCTTTGGGTTTGTGGCCCCGGTCACTATCCAAGGAAGAGCCCTTCTCAGGGAACTCACAGTCGAACTTTCTGATTGGGATACACCGCTACCCGCAGACAAATTGAGTAAGTGGGAGGCCTGGAGAGACTCACTCCAGGACCTCAAGCTCCTTCACATACCAAGGACATACACAGCAGCCTCTCTAGCTAAAGCGGCGAAAACTGAGCTCTGCGTGTTCTCTGATGCGTCCACTAAAGCCATCGGTGCTGTGGCATACTTGAAGACCATACAAGAAGACGAACAAATTAAAATTGGATTTGTTATGGGAAAGTCAAAACTGGCACCTCAGTCCGAACCAACCATCCCAAGACTTGAGCTATGTGCAGCCGTCTTGGCCGTGGAAATGGCAGAGCTAATTCATGATGAACTGGATGTTAAGCTGGATGCAACCAAGTTCTACAGTGACAGCAAGGTTGTTCTTGGCTATATCTACAACGAAAGCAAACGTTTCCATGTCTACGTGCATAATAGAGTTCAGCGTATTCGCCAATCCACAAAACCAGAACAATGGCACTATGTGCACACAGAGGAAAATCCTGCTGACCATGCATCGCGGTCAGTTCCTGCTTCACGTCTGCCAGAAACAACGTGGTTTACAGGGCCCAACTTCCTCTGCAAAACTTCCAACGAACCAGAACCAGTCAAGTCATTCAATCTCATCAAACCAGATATGGATGTAGAGATCCGTCCAGAAGTAAGGAGCTGTGCCACACAGCTCAAAGAAAAAGGACTCAGCTCAGAACGCTTTCAAAGGTTCTCCAGCTTCAAGACCCTTGTTCGAGCCATTGCACTCCTAATACATATTGCAAGGTGTCAAAAACCATCCAACTGGAATGACAGATGTAAGGGATGGCATAAGTGCGATCTGTCTCGCACTCCAGATGAACTATGTCAAGCAAAGGAGGTCATCATCAGAGCTGTTCAGAAGGAAGCATTCAAAAAAGAATTTGAAGCCTTGGAGACATCCAAGCCAGTCCCTTTGAACAGCAGCCTTTATCGGCTTAGCCCAATGTTGCAGAACGATCTTATCTGCCTTGGAGGCCGGCTGAAGAATGCTAACCTGAACATTGGAGAAAAGAACC
>NC_053119.1:31388904-31393904 GCF_010015445.1 Perca fluviatilis
ATTAGCACTATTTTTTTATGGAGTCTGGTGTGTTTTGTACTTAACTGACTGTTCTGTAAACAGGTCTTAAATAGAAGTTTTAAAAGGTCTATCTCTGAAGGGTTAGACACTTTAACACTTCACTGTTAAAACAATACTGTATGTATTTAAAATTGAAGCAAAACTAGGGTATTATAATTCATATATATTGTATTGGTAAGGCTCGCGTCGCTATAACCCACCAGACTCCATGTAAATAAACAATCATTTTAGCATTGTAACCCACCAGACCCCATGTAAATAATAAGTACTTTAAGCGTCCTGAACCCACCAGACTCCATGTAAATAATCAGTACTTTAAGAATCCTGAACCCACCAGACTCCATGTAAATAATCAGTAATTTAAGCATCCTAAATCCATCAGACTCATATTCATATTTGTATTCTCTCTCTCTCTCTCTCTCTCTCTCTCTCTCTCTCTCTCTCTCTCAGTGACAATTTGGCCAAGTTATCTACTTAGCTAGTGTTATTCGGATGTGCACCAAGTAGGAGGCACACTGTAAAAATTTCTTCCGGAATTTTCTAGTTATTATAAATATTATTCCGCCTGTTTTTTGTCCCACTAAGGCTCACGAAGCGTTGCCAACACGCGCACACACATGACATCATCACGTGGGTAACGCTCGGGAATGGTGTGCTATGTGTTTTCTAAGAGATTTGGTCCCCCTTTTTAAAAAGGGGAACCACTACCCCAGTCTGCCACTCCTTTGGCACTGTTCCAGACTTCCACGCAATGTTGAAGAGATGTGTCAACCAGGACAGCCCCTCCACACCCAGAGCCTTGAGCATTTCTGGACGGATCTCATCAATCCCCGGGGCTTTGCCACTGTGGAGTTGTTTGACTACATCAGTGACTTCCGCCTGGGAAATTATCCTCCAGCTCTGCCTCTAACATAGAGGGCGTATTAGTCGGATTCAGGAGTTCCTCAAAGTGCTCCTTCCACCGCCCTATTACCTCCTCAGTTGAGGTCAAAAGTGTCCCATCCTTACTGTACACAGCTTGGATGGTTCCCCGCTTCCCCCTCCTGAGTTGGCGAACAGTTTTCCAGAAGCACTTTGGTGCCGACCAAAAGTCCTTCTCCATGTCTTCTCCAAACTTCTCCCACACCCGCTGCTTTGCCTCTTTCAGCGGCAGAGGCTGCAGCCCGCCCTTCGCCCGGTACCCTGCAACTGCCTCCGAGTCCTCTGGGATAACATATCCCGGAAAGACTCCTTCTTCAGTCGGACGGCTTCCCTGACCACCAGTGTCCACCACGGTGTTCGTGGGTTACCGCCACCGAGGCATCTAAGACCCTAAGACCACAGCTCCTCGCCGCAGCTTCAGCAATGGAAACTTTGAACATTGTCCACTCGGGTTCAATGCCCCCAGCCTCCACAGGGATGCACGAAAAGCTCCGCCGGGTGCGAAGTTGAAGAGTCTGTTGGACAGGGGCCTCCTCCAGACGTTCCCAATTTACCCGCACTACACGTTTGGGCTTACCAGGTCTGTCCAGAGTCTTCCCCACCCCCTGACCCCCCCAACTCACCACCAGATGGTGATCGGTTGACAGCTCTGCCCCTCTCTTCACCCGAGTGTCCAAAACATAACGGCCTCAGATCAGATGAAACGATTATAAAATCGATCATTGACCTTCGGCTAGGGTGCTCTGGTACCAGGTACACTTATGAGCATCCCTATGTTCGAACATGGTGTTCGTTATAGACAATCCATGACTAGCACAGAAGTCCAACAACAAACAACCACTCTGGTTTAGATCAGGGAGGCCGTTCCTCCCAATCACCTCTCCGAAGGTGTCTCCATCATTGCCCACGCTGTGCATTGAAGTCCCCCAGCAGAACAATGGAGTCCCCACTGGCGCCCCATGCAGGACTCCACTCAAGCGTCTCCCAGAAGGCCAATACTCCGAACTCCTGTTTGGTGCATATGCACAAACAACAGTCAGAGTTTTCCCCCACAACCCGCGCAGCTAGGGAGGCGACCCTCCGTCCACCTGGGTAAACTCCAACGTAGCGGCTCAGCCGGGGCTTGTTAGTATCCCCACACCCGCCCGGGGCCTCACACCCTGGGGAACTCCGGAGAAGAAAAGAGTCCAACCCCTATCCAGGGATTACGGGTTCCAGAACCGAGACTGTGCGTAGTGGTAAGCCCCACCAGATCTAACCGGTACGCGCTCCACCTCCCGCACCAGTTCCGGCTCCTTCCCCACAGAGAGGTGACGTTCCACGTCCCCAGAGCCAGCGTCTGCCGCCACGGGTCTGGTCCGTCGAGGCCCCTGACCTTCACTGCCACCCATGCGTGGCGACCGCGCCCGCCCCAGCGGTTCCTCCCACAGGTGGTGGGCCCATGGGCTGGAGAGATGGGAGCCCGCGTTGCTTGTTCGGGCTGTGCCCGGCCCGGCTCCGTGGCAAACCCGGCCACCGGGGCTACGCCCGACGAGCCCGCCGTCTGGTCCTGGTCCAGACGGGGGACCCGGGCTTCCCTCGGGCAGGGTCACTCCATCTCTACCTTGTTCTTCCATAGGGTTTTTGAACCATTCTTTGTCTGGCCCCTCACCTGAGACCACTTTGCCTTGGGAGACCCTACCAGGAGCACAAAGCTCCAGACAACACAGCCCTCAGGTTCACAGAGACACACAAACCTCTCCACCACGATAAGGTGATGGTTCACGGAGAGGGGATTAATTATCATTACATGGATATGTTTGACCCATGGAAGACACTGTCTCCCCCTCCCGACCCCTGCACTGTGGAAATCACCATAGCAACAAGTTCTGACACAGACACATTCCATCATGGTGACTTCTGGAAGGGAGGAAGGGAGAGAGGGAGGGAGGGAGGGAGGGAGGGAGGAAGGGAGAGAGGGAGAGAGGGAGAGAGGAAGGAAGGAAGGAAGGAAGGAAGGAAGGAAGGAAGGCAGGGAGGGAGGGAGGAAGGGAGAGAGGACGCGAGGAAGGGAAGGAGGGATAGAGAGGGAGGGAAGAAGAGAGAGAGAGAGAAAGGAGTGAAGAGAAGAGGGAGAGGAATGAACACACACACAAACACACATTCTCTCTCTCACACACACACACACACACACACACACACTCACACACATTCTCTCTCTCACACACACACACACACACAAACACACACATACATACACACACACACACACACACATATTCTTTCTCTCTCAAACACACACACACACACACACATACACACAAACACACACCCACACTCACACACATTCTCTCTCACACACACACACACACTCACACACCCATACACACACACACTCACTCACTCACTCACACACACACACACACACACAAACACACACACACACACACACACACAAACACACACCCACACACATACACCCATACACACACTCACACACACACACACACACACACACAAATACACACACACAGACACATACACACAAACACACACATACACACACACACAAAACCTACCAGACTCCATCTAAATAATCAGTAATTTAAGCATCCTAAAACCACCAGACTCCATGTAAATAAGCAGTCATTTAAGCATCGTGAAACACAATACAGTAAAAGTCAACAGACACCAAATAAAGCTATGAAAAGTCGTTATTGGTCTTCTCTACACTTTTCCAACCATCACAACTCTAATCTTGGTTGAAATAAACACATAGTTTACCGATTTACATGTGAAAATATATGTTGGCTCTATACATGCTAAAAGTACTATTTTTTGAATGGAGTCTGGTGTGTTTAGCGCTAGCTACTTCATACCTTTTTCACACACACACACACAGACACACACACACACACACACACAGACTCTTTCTCTCACACACACACATACACACACACACACACAGACAGACACACGCAATTACACACACACACAGACACATACACACAAACACACACATACACACACACTCACACAAAACCTACCAGACTCCATCTAAATAATCAGTAATTTAAGCATCCTAAACCCACCAGACTCCAAGTAAATAAACAGTCATTTAAGCATTGTGAAACACACTACAGTAAAAGTCAACAGACACCAAATAAAGCTATGAAAAGTCGTTATTTGTCTTCTCTACACTTTTCCAACCATCACAACTCTAATCTTGGTTGAAATAAACACATAGTTTATCGATTTACATGTGAAAATATATGTTGGCTCTATACATGCTAAAAGTACTATTTTTTGAATGGAGTCTGGTGTGTTTAGCGCTAGCTACTTCAGACCTTTTTCACACACACATACACACACACACAAACACAGACACACACACAGACTCTTTCTCACACACACACAGACACACACACACAAATACACACACACACAGACACATACACACAAACACACACATACACACACACACAAAACCTACCAGACTCCAGCAAAATAATCAGTAAGTTAAGCATCCTAAACCCACCAGACTGAATGTAAATAAACAGTCATATAAGCATCGTGAAACACACTACAGTAAGAGTCAACAGACACCAAATAAAGCTATGAAAAGTCATTATTGGTCTTCTCTACACTTTTCCAACCATCACAACTCTAATCTTGGTTGAAATAAACACATAGTTTACCGATTTACATGTGAAAATATATGTTGGCTCTATACATGCTAAAAGTACTATTTTACACTACACTTTTCCAACCATCACAACTCTAATCTTGGTTGAAATAAACACATAGTTTATCGATTTACATGTGAAAATATATGTTGGCTCTATACATGCTAAAAGTACTATTTTTTGAATGGAGTCTGGTGTGTTTAGCGCTAGCTACTTCATACCTTTTTCACATACACACACACACACAGACACACACACACACACACACAGACTCTCTCTCACACACACACATACACACACACACACAGACAGACACACGCAATTACACACACACACAGACACATACACACAAACACACACATACACACACACTCACACAAAACCTACCAGACT